>NW_027447221.1:510029-560029 GCF_038048845.1 Mixophyes fleayi | reverse complement strand
ATCTATCTATCTTTCTATCTATCTATCTTTCTATCTTTCTATCTATCTATCCGTCTGTCTATCTTTAAAACTGAAAGACATCCATTAAACATACACAATGACAGCATATTTAGTGTGTAATTGATGCTAAAACACAATTCTCACTCTCCTAATATAGCTGATTTTTGACAATGAACTGCATTTTTCATGTGAAGCATTTGATGTCATAAAGATGTAAACCTCACAAAGCAATTCTGTCACTGGTCAGTTTGCTTGACAGACATCTGACTTTAAGGTACTAGCCAATGGAAACATGGTGACATGTAAATATGAAAGCACATTAGGACAAAATATGCAATAAGATAGAGGCAAAGGGAGATGGCTGCTGGGAATGTATTTCATTTATCCCAGAAAATCTTTAAATCTAAGTATTAATACTACGTTGATGTACTTTTGAAATTGGAGAGCTACTTTTTACTAAAAGTACATCTCCCTTATATAATTAAGTATAATGCAGACCTGCTCAAAAACTTAGTATAATTAAAGAAGTCTTATGCCATAAATGATGATGATGAGAGCTGCTTATGTGAATGTCTATAGTGGTTTTCTCTACCAGTGTCACTGTATTAGACAACTGTTATCAAACTTAGCAATAATGATGCATTAATCTGCCAATCAAGTGTGAAAGCTGGCTATGTGTATAGGCATAGTAAACACATATCATCATCATCCTCATTATCATTTATTTATATAGTGTCACTAATAGCGCAGCGCTGTACAGAGAACCCATTCACATCAGTCCCTACCCTATTGGAGCTTACAGTCTAAATTCCCTAATATAGACACACACTCACACACAGACAGAGAGGGAGAGACTAGGGTCAATTTTGATAGCAGCCAATTAACCTAACAGTATGTTTTTTGGAGTGTGGGAGGAAACCACAGCACCCGGAGGAAACCCACGCAAACACAGGGAGAACATACAAACTTCACACAGATAAGGCCATTGTTGATATAAGTACTGGCTCTGCTTACCATTGTCCAGTCTAGTACATAACTGTATTAATGCTGTGAAATATTATTACTTTGAATGCCTTAAATATGCAAGAGCGCATTTGGGTAAGTTTATGCTAATAAAAGATATATGCACTTTTCTTGCCTACCCATACTATTTAATAACCACCAAAAATTAAGCAATATGTAAGCACTGCTTCCAGTTGAAATCAGTCTGTCTGTCTGTCTATCTATCTATCTATCTTTCTATCTATCTATCTTTCTATCTTTCTATCTATCTATCCGTCTGTCTATCTTTAAAACTGAAAGACATCCATTAAACATACACAATGACAGCATATTTAGTGTGTAATTGATGCTAAAACACAATTCTCACTCTCCTAATATAGCTGATTTTTGACAATGAACTGCATTTTTCATGTGAAGCATTTGATGTCATAAAGATGTAAACCTCACAAAGCAATTCTGTCACTGGTCAGTTTGCTTGACAGACATCTGACTTTAAGGTACTAGCCAATGGAAACATGGTGACATGTAAATATGAAAGCACATTAGGACAAAATATGCAATAAGATAGAGGCAAAGGGAGATGGCTGCTGGGAATGTATTTCATTTATCCCAGAAAATCTTTAAATCTAAGTATTAATACTACGTTGATGTACTTTTGAAATTGGAGAGCTACTTTTTACTAAAAGTACATCTCCCTTATATAATTAAGTATAATGCAGACCTGCTCAAAAACTTAGTATAATTAAAGAAGTCTTATGCCATAAATGATGATGATGAGAGCTGCTTATGTGAATGTCTATAGTGGTTTTCTCTACCAGTGTCACTGTATTAGACAACTGTTATCAAACTTAGCAATAATGATGCATTAATCTGCCAATCAAGTGTGAAAGCTGGCTATGTGTATAGGCATAGTAAACACATATCATCATCATCCTCATTATCATTTATTTATATAGTGTCACTAATAGCGCAGCGCTGTACAGAGAACCCATTCACATCAGTCCCTACCCTATTGGAGCTTACAGTCTAAATTCCCTAATATAGACACACACTCACACACAGACAGAGAGGGAGAGACTAGGGTCAATTTTGATAGCAGCCAATTAACCTAACAGTATGTTTTTTGGAGTGTGGGAGGAAACCACAGCACCCGGAGGAAACCCACGCAAACACAGGGAGAACATACAAACTTCACACAGATAAGGCCATTGTTGATATAAGTACTGGCTCTGCTTACCATTGTCCAGTCTAGTACATAACTGTATTAATGCTGTGAAATATTATTACTTTGAATGCCTTAAATATGCAAGAGCGCATTTGGGTAAGTTTATGCTAATAAAAGATATATGCACTTTTCTTGCCTACCCATACTATTTAATAACCACCAAAAATTAAGCAATATGTAAGCACTGCTTCCAGTTGAAATCAGTCTGTCTGTCTGTCTATCTATCTATCTTTCTATCTATCTATCTTTCTATCTTTCTATCTATCTATCCGTCTGTCTATCTTTAAAACTGAAAGACATCCATTAAACATACACAATGACAGCATATTTAGTGTGTAATTGATGCTAAAACACAATTCTCACTCTCCTAATATAGCTGATTTTTGACAATGAACTGCATTTTTCATGTGAAGCATTTGATGTCATAAAGATGTAAACCTCACAAAGCAATTCTGTCACTGGTCAGTTTGCTTGACAGACATCTGACTTTAAGGTACTAGCCAATGGAAACATGGTGACATGTAAATATGAAAGCACATTAGGACAAAATATGCAATAAGATAGAGGCAAAGGGAGATGGCTGCTGGGAATGTATTTCATTTATCCCAGAAAATCTTTAAATCTAAGTATTAATACTACGTTGATGTACTTTTGAAATTGGAGAGCTACTTTTTACTAAAAGTACATCTCCCTTATATAATTAAGTATAATGCAGACCTGCTCAAAAACTTAGTATAATTAAAGAAGTCTTATGCCATAAATGATGATGATGAGAGCTGCTTATGTGAATGTCTATAGTGGTTTTCTCTACCAGTGTCACTGTATTAGACAACTGTTATCAAACTTAGCAATAATGATGCATTAATCTGCCAATCAAGTGTGAAAGCTGGCTATGTGTATAGGCATAGTAAACACATATCATCATCATCCTCATTATCATTTATTTATATAGTGTCACTAATAGCGCAGCGCTGTACAGAGAACCCATTCACATCAGTCCCTACCCTATTGGAGCTTACAGTCTAAATTCCCTAATATAGACACACACTCACACACAGACAGAGAGGGAGAGACTAGGGTCAATTTTGATAGCAGCCAATTAACCTAACAGTATGTTTTTTGGAGTGTGGGAGGAAACCACAGCACCCGGAGGAAACCCACGCAAACACAGGGAGAACATACAAACTTCACACAGATAAGGCCATTGTTGATATAAGTACTGGCTCTGCTTACCATTGTCCAGTCTAGTACATAACTGTATTAATGCTGTGAAATATTATTACTTTGAATGCCTTAAATATGCAAGAGCGCATTTGGGTAAGTTTATGCTAATAAAAGATATATGCACTTTTCTTGCCTACCCATACTATTTAATAACCACCAAAAATTAAGCAATATGTAAGCACTGCTTCCAGTTGAAATCAGTCTGTCTGTCTGTCTATCTATCTATCTATCTATCTTTCTATCTATCTATCTTTCTATCTTTCTATCTATCTATCCGTCTGTCTATCTTTAAAACTGAAAGACATCCATTAAACATACACAATGACAGCATATTTAGTGTGTAATTGATGCTAAAACACAATTCTCACTCTCCTAATATAGCTGATTTTTGACAATGAACTGCATTTTTCATGTGAAGCATTTGATGTCATAAAGATGTAAACCTCACAAAGCAATTCTGTCACTGGTCAGTTTGCTTGACAGACATCTGACTTTAAGGTACTAGCCAATGGAAACATGGTGACATGTAAATATGAAAGCACATTAGGACAAAATATGCAATAAGATAGAGGCAAAGGGAGATGGCTGCTGGGAATGTATTTCATTTATCCCAGAAAATCTTTAAATCTAAGTATTAATACTACGTTGATGTACTTTTGAAATTGGAGAGCTACTTTTTACTAAAAGTACATCTCCCTTATATAATTAAGTATAATGCAGACCTGCTCAAAAACTTAGTATAATTAAAGAAGTCTTATGCCATAAATGATGATGATGAGAGCTGCTTATGTGAATGTCTATAGTGGTTTTCTCTACCAGTGTCACTGTATTAGACAACTGTTATCAAACTTAGCAATAATGATGCATTAATCTGCCAATCAAGTGTGAAAGCTGGCTATGTGTATAGGCATAGTAAACACATATCATCATCATCCTCATTATCATTTATTTATATAGTGTCACTAATAGCGCAGCGCTGTACAGAGAACCCATTCACATCAGTCCCTACCCTATTGGAGCTTACAGTCTAAATTCCCTAATATAGACACACACTCACACACAGACAGAGAGGGAGAGACTAGGGTCAATTTTGATAGCAGCCAATTAACCTAACAGTATGTTTTTTGGAGTGTGGGAGGAAACCACAGCACCCGGAGGAAACCCACGCAAACACAGGGAGAACATACAAACTTCACACAGATAAGGCCATTGTTGATATAAGTACTGGCTCTGCTTACCATTGTCCAGTCTAGTACATAACTGTATTAATGCTGTGAAATATTATTACTTTGAATGCCTTAAATATGCAAGAGCGCATTTGGGTAAGTTTATGCTAATAAAAGATATATGCACTTTTCTTGCCTACCCATACTATTTAATAACCACCAAAAATTAAGCAATATGTAAGCACTGCTTCCAGTTGAAATCAGTCTGTCTGTCTGTCTATCTATCTATCTATCTTTCTATCTTTCTTTCTATCTTTCTATCTATCTATCCGTCTGTCTATCTTTAAAACTGAAAGACATCCATTAAACATACACAATGACAGCATATTTAGTGTGTAATTGATGCTAAAACACAATTCTCACTCTCCTAATATAGCTGATTTTTGACAATGAACTGCATTTTTCATGTGAAGCATTTGATGTCATAAAGATGTAAACCTCACAAAGCAATTCTGTCACTGGTCAGTTTGCTTGACAGACATCTGACTTTAAGGTACTAGCCAATGGAAACATGGTGACATGTAAATATGAAAGCACATTAGGACAAAATATGCAATAAGATAGAGGCAAAGGGAGATGGCTGGGAATGTATTTCATTTATCCCAGAAAATCTTTAAATCTAAGTATTAATACTACGTTGATGTACTTTTGAAATTGGAGAGCTACTTTTTACTAAAAGTACATCTCCCTTATATAATTAAGTATAATGCAGACCTGCTCAAAAACTTAGTATAATTAAAGAAGTCTTATGCCATAAATGATGATGATGAGAGCTGCTTATGTGAATGTCTATAGTGGTTTTCTCTACCAGTGTCACTGTATTAGACAACTGTTATCAAACTTAGCAATAATGATGCATTAATCTGCCAATCAAGTGTGAAAGCTGGCTATGTGTATAGGCATAGTAAACACATATCATCATCATCCTCATTATCATTTATTTATATAGTGTCACTAATAGCGCAGCGCTGTACAGAGAACCCATTCACATCAGTCCCTACCCTATTGGAGCTTACAGTCTAAATTCCCTAATATAGACACACACTCACACACAGACAGAGAGGGAGAGACTAGGGTCAATTTTGATAGCAGCCAATTAACCTAACAGTATGTTTTTTGGAGTGTGGGAGGAAACCACAGCACCCGGAGGAAACCCACGCAAACACAGGGAGAACATACAAACTTCACACAGATAAGGCCATTGTTGATATAAGTACTGGCTCTGCTTACCATTGTCCAGTCTAGTACATAACTGTATTAATGCTGTGAAATATTATTACTTTGAATGCCTTAAATATGCAAGAGCGCATTTGGGTAAGTTTATGCTAATAAAAGATATATGCACTTTTCTTGCCTACCCATACTATTTAATAACCACCAAAAATTAAGCAATATGTAAGCACTGCTTCCAGTTGAAATCAGTCTGTCTGTCTGTCTATCTATCTATCTATCTTTCTATCTTTCTATCTATCTATCCGTCTGTCTATCTTTAAAACTGAAAGACATCCATTAAACATACACAATGACAGCATATTTAGTGTGTAATTGATGCTAAAACACAATTCTCACTCTCCTAATATAGCTGATTTTTGACAATGAACTGCATTTTTCATGTGAAGCATTTGATGTCATAAAGATGTAAACCTCACAAAGCAATTCTGTCACTGGTCAGTTTGCTTGACAGACATCTGACTTTAAGGTACTAGCCAATGGAAACATGGTGACATGTAAATATGAAAGCACATTAGGACAAAATATGCAATAAGATAGAGGCAAAGGGAGATGGCTGCTGGGAATGTATTTCATTTATCCCAGAAAATCTTTAAATCTAAGTATTAATACTACGTTGATGTACTTTTGAAATTGGAGAGCTACTTTTTACTAAAAGTACATCTCCCTTATATAATTAAGTATAATGCAGACCTGCTCAAAAACTTAGTATAATTAAAGAAGTCTTATGCCATAAATGATGATGATGAGAGCTGCTTATGTGAATGTCTATAGTGGTTTTCTCTACCAGTGTCACTGTATTAGACAACTGTTATCAAACTTAGCAATAATGATGCATTAATCTGCCAATCAAGTGTGAAAGCTGGCTATGTGTATAGGCATAGTAAACACATATCATCATCATCCTCATTATCATTTATTTATATAGTGTCACTAATAGCGCAGCGCTGTACAGAGAACCCATTCACATCAGTCCCTACCCTATTGGAGCTTACAGTCTAAATTCCCTAATATAGACACACACTCACACACAGACAGAGAGGGAGAGACTAGGGTCAATTTTGATAGCAGCCAATTAACCTAACAGTATGTTTTTTGGAGTGTGGGAGGAAACCCACGCAAACACAGGGAGAACATACAAACTTCACACAGATAAGGCCATTGTTGATATAAGTACTGGCTCTGCTTACCATTGTCCAGTCTAGTACATAACTGTATTAATGCTGTGAAATATTATTACTTTGAATGCCTTAAATATGCAAGAGCGCATTTGGGTAAGTTTATGCTAATAAAAGATATATGCACTTTTCTTGCCTACCCATACTATTTAATAACCACCAAAAATTAAGCAATATGTAAGCACTGCTTCCAGTTGAAATCAGTCTGTCTGTCTGTCTATCTATCTATCTATCTTTCTATCTTTCTATCTATCTATCCGTCTGTCTATCTTTAAAACTGAAAGACATCCATTAAACATACACAATGACAGCATATTTAGTGTGTAATTGATGCTAAAACACAATTCTCACTCTCCTAATATAGCTGATTTTTGACAATGAACTGCATTTTTCATGTGAAGCATTTGATGTCATAAAGATGTAAACCTCACAAAGCAATTCTGTCACTGGTCAGTTTGCTTGACAGACATCTGACTTTAAGGTACTAGCCAATGGAAACATGGTGACATGTAAATATGAAAGCACATTAGGACAAAATATGCAATAAGATAGAGGCAAAGGGAGATGGCTGCTGGGAATGTATTTCATTTATCCCAGAAAATCTTTAAATCTAAGTATTAATACTACGTTGATGTACTTTTGAAATTGGAGAGCTACTTTTTACTAAAAGTACATCTCCCTTATATAATTAAGTATAATGCAGACCTGCTCAAAAACTTAGTATAATTAAAGAAGTCTTATGCCATAAATGATGATGATGAGAGCTGCTTATGTGAATGTCTATAGTGGTTTTCTCTACCAGTGTCACTGTATTAGACAACTGTTATCAAACTTAGCAATAATGATGCATTAATCTGCCAATCAAGTGTGAAAGCTGGCTATGTGTATAGGCATAGTAAACACATATCATCATCATCCTCATTATCATTTATTTATATAGTGTCACTAATAGCGCAGCGCTGTACAGAGAACCCATTCACATCAGTCCCTACCCTATTGGAGCTTACAGTCTAAATTCCCTAATATAGACACACACTCACACACAGACAGAGAGGGAGAGACTAGGGTCAATTTTGATAGCAGCCAATTAACCTAACAGTATGTTTTTTGGAGTGTGGGAGGAAACCACAGCACCCGGAGGAAACCCACGCAAACACAGGGAGAACATACAAACTTCACACAGATAAGGCCATTGTTGATATAAGTACTGGCTCTGCTTACCATTGTCCAGTCTAGTACATAACTGTATTAATGCTGTGAAATATTATTACTTTGAATGCCTTAAATATGCAAGAGCGCATTTGGGTAAGTTTATGCTAATAAAAGATATATGCACTTTTCTTGCCTACCCATACTATTTAATAACCACCAAAAATTAAGCAATATGTAAGCACTGCTTCCAGTTGAAATCAGTCTGTCTGTCTGTCTGTCTATCTATCTATCTATCTATCTTTCTATCTATCTATCTTTCTATCTTTCTATCTATCTATCTATCCGTCTGTCTATCTTTAAAACTGAAAGACATCCATTAAACATACACAATGACAGCATATTTAGTGTGTAATTGATGCTAAAACACAATTCTCACTCTCCTAATATAGCTGATTTTTGACAATGAACTGCATTTTTCATGTGAAGCATTTGATGTCATAAAGATGTAAACCTCACAAAGCAATTCTGTCACTGGTCAGTTTGCTTGACAGACATCTGACTTTAAGGTACTAGCCAATGGAAACATGGTGACATGTAAATATGAAAGCACATTAGGACAAAATATGCAATAAGATAGAGGCAAAGGGAGATGGCTGCTGGGAATGTATTTCATTTATCCCAGAAAATCTTTAAATCTAAGTATTAATACTACGTTGATGTACTTTTGAAATTGGAGAGCTACTTTTTACTAAAAGTACATCTCCCTTATATAATTAAGTATAATGCAGACCTGCTCAAAAACTTAGTATAATTAAAGAAGTCTTATGCAATAAATGATGATGATGAGAGCTGCTTATGTGAATGTCTATAGTGGTTTTCTCTACCAGTGTCACTGTATTAGACAACTGTTATCAAACTTAGCAATAATGATGCATTAATCTGCCAATCAAGTGTGAAAGCTGGCTATGTGTATAGGCATAGTAAACACATATCATCATCATCCTCATTATCATTTATTTATATAGTGTCACTAATAGCGCAGCGCTGTACAGAGAACCCATTCACATCAGTCCCTACCCTATTGGAGCTTACAGTCTAAATTCCCTAATATAGACACACACTCACACACAGACAGAGAGGGAGAGACTAGGGTCAATTTTGATAGCAGCCAATTAACCTAACAGTATGTTTTTTGGAGTGTGGGAGGAAACCACAGCACCCGGAGGAAACCCACGCAAACACAGGGAGAACATACAAACTTCACACAGATAAGGCCATTGTTGATATAAGTACTGGCTCTGCTTACCATTGTCCAGTCTAGTACATAACTGTATTAATGCTGTGAAATATTATTACTTTGAATGCCTTAAATATGCAAGAGCGCATTTGGGTAAGTTTATGCTAATAAAAGATATATGCACTTTTCTTGCCTACCCATACTATTTAATAACCACCAAAAATTAAGCAATATGTAAGCACTGCTTCCAGTTGAAATCAGTCTGTCTGTCTATCTATCTATCTATCTATCTATCTTTCTATCTATCTATCTTTCTATCTATCTATCCGTCTGTCTATCTTTAAAACTGAAAGACATCCATTAAACATACACAATGACAGCATATTTAGTGTGTAATTGATGCTAAAACACAATTCTCACTCTCCTAATATAGCTGATTTTTGACAATGAACTGCATTTTTCATGTGAAGCATTTGATGTCATAAAGATGTAAACCTCACAAAGCAATTCTGTCACTGGTCAGTTTGCTTGACAGACATCTGACTTTAAGGTACTAGCCAATGGAAACATGGTGACATGTAAATATGAAAGCACATTAGGACAAAATATGCAATAAGATAGAGGCAAAGGGAGATGGCTGCTGGGAATGTATTTCATTTATCCCAGAAAATCTTTAAATCTAAGTATTAATACTACGTTGATGTACTTTTGAAATTGGAGAGCTACTTTTTACTAAAAGTACATCTCCCTTATATAATTAAGTATAATGCAGACCTGCTCAAAAACTTAGTATAATTAAAGAAGTCTTATGCCATAAATGATGATGATGAGAGCTGCTTATGTGAATGTCTATAGTGGTTTTCTCTAGCAGTGTCACTGTATTAGACAACTGTTATCAAACTTAGCAATAATGATGCATTAATCTGCCAATCAAGTGTGAAAGCTGGCTATGTGTATAGGCATAGTAAACACATATCATCATCATCCTCATTATCATTTATTTATATAGTGTCACTAATAGCGCAGCGCTGTACAGAGAACCCATTCACATCAGTCCCTACCCTATTGGAGCTTACAGTCTAAATTCCCTAATATAGACACACACTCACACACAGACAGAGAGGGAGAGACTAGGGTCAATTTTGATAGCAGCCAATTAACCTAACAGTATGTTTTTTGGAGTGTGGGAGGAAACCCACGCAAACACAGGGAGAACATACAAACTTCACACAGATAAGGCCATTGTTGATATAAGTACTGGCTCTGCTTACCATTGTCCAGTCTAGTACATAACTGTATTAATGCTGTGAAATATTATTACTTTGAATGCCTTAAATATGCAAGAGCGCATTTGGGTAAGTTTATGCTAATAAAAGATATATGCACTTTTCTTGCCTACCCATACTATTTAATAACCACCAAAAATTAAGCAATATGTAAGCACTGCTTCCAGTTGAAATCAGTCTGTCTGTCTGTCTATCTATCTATCTATCTTTCTATCTTTCTATCTATCTATCCGTCTGTCTATCTTTAAAACTGAAAGACATCCATTAAACATACACAATGACAGCATATTTAGTGTGTAATTGATGCTAAAACACAATTCTCACTCTCCTAATATAGCTGATTTTTGACAATGAACTGCATTTTTCATGTGAAGCATTTGATGTCATAAAGATGTAAACCTCACAAAGCAATTCTGTCACTGGTCAGTTTGCTTGACAGACATCTGACTTTAAGGTACTAGCCAATGGAAACATGGTGACATGTAAATATGAAAGCACATTAGGACAAAATATGCAATAAGATAGAGGCAAAGGGAGATGGCTGCTGGGAATGTATTTCATTTATCCCAGAAAATCTTTAAATCTAAGTATTAATACTACGTTGATGTACTTTTGAAATTGGAGAGCTGCATTTTACTAAAAGTACATCTCCCTTATATAATTAAGTATAATGCAGACCTGCTCAAAAACTTAGTATAATTAAAGAAGTCTTATGCCATAAATGATGATGATGAGAGCTGCTTATGTGAATGTCTATAGTGGTTTTCTCTACCAGTGTCACTGTATTAGACAACTGTTATCAAACTTAGCAATAATGATGCATTAATCTGCCAATCAAGTGTGAAAGCTGGCTATGTGTATAGGCATAGTAAACACATATCATCATCATCCTCATTATCATTTATTTATATAGTGTCACTAATAGCGCAGCGCTGTACAGAGAACCCATTCACATCAGTCCCTACCCTATTGGAGCTTACAGTCTAAATTCCCTAATATAGACACACACTCACACACAGACAGAGAGGGAGAGACTAGGGTCAATTTTGATAGCAGCCAATTAACCTAACAGTATGTTTTTTGGAGTGTGGGAGGAAACCACAGCACCCGGAGGAAACCCACGCAAACACAGGGAGAACATACAAACTTCACACAGATAAGGCCATTGTTGATATAAGTACTGGCTCTGCTTACCATTGTCCAGTCTAGTACATAACTGTATTAATGCTGTGAAATATTATTACTTTGAATGCCTTAAATATGCAAGAGCGCATTTGGGTAAGTTTATGCTAATAAAAGATATATGCACTTTTCTTGCCTACCCATACTATTTAATAACCACCAAAAATTAAGCAATATGTAAGCACTGCTTCCAGTTGAAATCAGTCTGTCTGTCTGTCTATCTATCTATCTATCTTTCTATCTTTCTATCTATCTATCCGTCTGTCTATCTTTAAAACTGAAAGACATCCATTAAACATACACAATGACAGCATATTTAGTGTGTAATTGATGCTAAAACACAATTCTCACTCTCCTAATATAGCTGATTTTTGACAATGAACTGCATTTTTCATGTGAAGCATTTGATGTCATAAAGATGTAAACCTCACAAAGCAATTCTGTCACTGGTCAGTTTGCTTGACAGACATCTGACTTTAAGGTACTAGCCAATGGAAACATGGTGACATGTAAATATGAAAGCACATTAGGACAAAATATGCAATAAGATAGAGGCAAAGGGAGATGGCTGCTGGGAATGTATTTCATTTATCCCAGAAAATCTTTAAATCTAAGTATTAATACTACGTTGATGTACTTTTGAAATTGGAGAGCTACTTTTTACTAAAAGTACATCTCCCTTATATAATTAAGTATAATGCAGACCTGCTCAAAAACTTAGTATAATTAAAGAAGTCTTATGCCATAAATGATGATGATGAGAGCTGCTTATGTGAATGTCTATAGTGGTTTTCTCTACCAGTGTCACTGTATTAGACAACTGTTATCAAACTTAGCAATAATGATGCATTAATCTGCCAATCAAGTGTGAAAGCTGGCTATGTGTATAGGCATAGTAAACACATATCATCATCATCCTCATTATCATTTATTTATATAGTGTCACTAATAGCGCAGCGCTGTACAGAGAACCCATTCACATCAGTCCCTACCCTATTGGAGCTTACAGTCTAAATTCCCTAATATAGACACACACTCACACACAGACAGAGAGGGAGAGACTAGGGTCAATTTTGATAGCAGCCAATTAACCTAACAGTATGTTTTTTGGAGTGTGGGAGGAAACCCACGCAAACACAGGGAGAACATACAAACTTCACACAGATAAGGCCATTGTTGATATAAGTACTGGCTCTGCTTACCATTGTCCAGTCTAGTACATAACTGTATTAATGCTGTGAAATATTATTACTTTGAATGCCTTAAATATGCAAGAGCGCATTTGGGTAAGTTTATGCTAATAAAAGATATATGCACTTTTCTTGCCTACCCATACTATTTAATAACCACCAAAAATTAAGCAATATGTAAGCACTGCTTCCAGTTGAAATCAGTCTGTCTGTCTGTCTATCTATCTATCTATCTTTCTATCTTTCTATCTATCTATCCGTCTGTCTATCTTTAAAACTGAAAGACATCCATTAAACATACACAATGACAGCATATTTAGTGTGTAATTGATGCTAAAACACAATTCTCACTCTCCTAATATAGCTGATTTTTGACAATGAACTGCATTTTTCATGTGAAGCATTTGATGTCATAAAGATGTAAACCTCACAAAGCAATTCTGTCACTGGTCAGTTTGCTTGACAGACATCTGACTTTAAGGTACTAGCCAATGGAAACATGGTGACATGTAAATATGAAAGCACATTAGGACAAAATATGCAATAAGATAGAGGCAAAGGGAGATGGCTGCTGGGAATGTATTTCATTTATCCCAGAAAATCTTTAAATCTAAGTATTAATACTACGTTGATGTACTTTTGAAATTGGAGAGCTACTTTTTACTAAAAGTACATCTCCCTTATATAATTAAGTATAATGCAGACCTGCTCAAAAACTTAGTATAATTAAAGAAGTCTTATGCCATAAATGATGATGATGAGAGCTGCTTATGTGAATGTCTATAGTGGTTTTCTCTACCAGTGTCACTGTATTAGACAACTGTTATCAAACTTAGCAATAATGATGCATTAATCTGCCAATCAAGTGTGAAAGCTGGCTATGTGTATAGGCATAGTAAACACATATCATCATCATCCTCATTATCATTTATTTATATAGTGTCACTAATAGCGCAGCGCTGTACAGAGAACCCATTCACATCAGTCCCTACCCTATTGGAGCTTACAGTCTAAATTCCCTAATATAGACACACACTCACACACAGACAGAGAGGGAGAGACTAGGGTCAATTTTGATAGCAGCCAATTAACCTAACAGTATGTTTTTTGGAGTGTGGGAGGAAACCACAGCACCCGGAGGAAACCCACGCAAACACAGGGAGAACATACAAACTTCACACAGATAAGGCCATTGTTGATATAAGTACTGGCTCTGCTTACCATTGTCCAGTCTAGTACATAACTGTATTAATGCTGTGAAATATTATTACTTTGAATGCCTTAAATATGCAAGAGCGCATTTGGGTAAGTTTATGCTAATAAAAGATATATGCACTTTTCTTGCCTACCCATACTATTTAATAACCACCAAAAATTAAGCAATATGTAAGCACTGCTTCCAGTTGAAATCAGTCTGTCTGTCTGTCTGTCTATCTATCTATCTATCTATCTTTCTATCTATCTATCTTTCTATCTTTCTATCTATCTATCTATCCGTCTGTCTATCTTTAAAACTGAAAGACATCCATTAAACATACACAATGACAGCATATTTAGTGTGTAATTGATGCTAAAACACAATTCTCACTCTCCTAATATAGCTGATTTTTGACAATGAACTGCATTTTTCATGTGAAGCATTTGATGTCATAAAGATGTAAACCTCACAAAGCAATTCTGTCACTGGTCAGTTTGCTTGACAGACATCTGACTTTAAGGTACTAGCCAATGGAAACATGGTGACATGTAAATATGAAAGCACATTAGGACAAAATATGCAATAAGATAGAGGCAAAGGGAGATGGCTGCTGGGAATGTATTTCATTTATCCCAGAAAATCTTTAAATCTAAGTATTAATACTACGTTGATGTACTTTTGAAATTGGAGAGCTACTTTTTACTAAAAGTACATCTCCCTTATATAATTAAGTATAATGCAGACCTGCTCAAAAACTTAGTATAATTAAAGAAGTCTTATGCAATAAATGATGATGATGAGAGCTGCTTATGTGAATGTCTATAGTGGTTTTCTCTACCAGTGTCACTGTATTAGACAACTGTTATCAAACTTAGCAATAATGATGCATTAATCTGCCAATCAAGTGTGAAAGCTGGCTATGTGTATAGGCATAGTAAACACATATCATCATCATCCTCATTATCATTTATTTATATAGTGTCACTAATAGCGCAGCGCTGTACAGAGAACCCATTCACATCAGTCCCTACCCTATTGGAGCTTACAGTCTAAATTCCCTAATATAGACACACACTCACACACAGACAGAGAGGGAGAGACTAGGGTCAATTTTGATAGCAGCCAATTAACCTAACAGTATGTTTTTTGGAGTGTGGGAGGAAACCACAGCACCCGGAGGAAACCCACGCAAACACAGGGAGAACATACAAACTTCACACAGATAAGGCCATTGTTGATATAAGTACTGGCTCTGCTTACCATTGTCCAGTCTAGTACATAACTGTATTAATGCTGTGAAATATTATTACTTTGAATGCCTTAAATATGCAAGAGCGCATTTGGGTAAGTTTATGCTAATAAAAGATATATGCACTTTTCTTGCCTACCCATACTATTTAATAACCACCAAAAATTAAGCAATATGTAAGCACTGCTTCCAGTTGAAATCAGTCTGTCTGTCTATCTATCTATCTATCTATCTATCTTTCTATCTATCTATCTTTCTATCTATCTATCCGTCTGTCTATCTTTAAAACTGAAAGACATCCATTAAACATACACAATGACAGCATATTTAGTGTGTAATTGATGCTAAAACACAATTCTCACTCTCCTAATATAGCTGATTTTTGACAATGAACTGCATTTTTCATGTGAAGCATTTGATGTCATAAAGATGTAAACCTCACAAAGCAATTCTGTCACTGGTCAGTTTGCTTGACAGACATCTGACTTTAAGGTACTAGCCAATGGAAACATGGTGACATGTAAATATGAAAGCACATTAGGACAAAATATGCAATAAGATAGAGGCAAAGGGAGATGGCTGCTGGGAATGTATTTCATTTATCCCAGAAAATCTTTAAATCTAAGTATTAATACTACGTTGATGTACTTTTGAAATTGGAGAGCTACTTTTTACTAAAAGTACATCTCCCTTATATAATTAAGTATAATGCAGACCTGCTCAAAAACTTAGTATAATTAAAGAAGTCTTATGCCATAAATGATGATGATGAGAGCTGCTTATGTGAATGTCTATAGTGGTTTTCTCTAGCAGTGTCACTGTATTAGACAACTGTTATCAAACTTAGCAATAATGATGCATTAATCTGCCAATCAAGTGTGAAAGCTGGCTATGTGTATAGGCATAGTAAACACATATCATCATCATCCTCATTATCATTTATTTATATAGTGTCACTAATAGCGCAGCGCTGTACAGAGAACCCATTCACATCAGTCCCTACCCTATTGGAGCTTACAGTCTAAATTCCCTAATATAGACACACACTCACACACAGACAGAGAGGGAGAGACTAGGGTCAATTTTGATAGCAGCCAATTAACCTAACAGTATGTTTTTTGGAGTGTGGGAGGAAACCCACGCAAACACAGGGAGAACATACAAACTTCACACAGATAAGGCCATTGTTGATATAAGTACTGGCTCTGCTTACCATTGTCCAGTCTAGTACATAACTGTATTAATGCTGTGAAATATTATTACTTTGAATGCCTTAAATATGCAAGAGCGCATTTGGGTAAGTTTATGCTAATAAAAGATATATGCACTTTTCTTGCCTACCCATACTATTTAATAACCACCAAAAATTAAGCAATATGTAAGCACTGCTTCCAGTTGAAATCAGTCTGTCTGTCTGTCTATCTATCTATCTATCTTTCTATCTTTCTATCTATCTATCCGTCTGTCTATCTTTAAAACTGAAAGACATCCATTAAACATACACAATGACAGCATATTTAGTGTGTAATTGATGCTAAAACACAATTCTCACTCTCCTAATATAGCTGATTTTTGACAATGAACTGCATTTTTCATGTGAAGCATTTGATGTCATAAAGATGTAAACCTCACAAAGCAATTCTGTCACTGGTCAGTTTGCTTGACAGACATCTGACTTTAAGGTACTAGCCAATGGAAACATGGTGACATGTAAATATGAAAGCACATTAGGACAAAATATGCAATAAGATAGAGGCAAAGGGAGATGGCTGCTGGGAATGTATTTCATTTATCCCAGAAAATCTTTAAATCTAAGTATTAATACTACGTTGATGTACTTTTGAAATTGGAGAGCTGCATTTTACTAAAAGTACATCTCCCTTATATAATTAAGTATAATGCAGACCTGCTCAAAAACTTAGTATAATTAAAGAAGTCTTATGCCATAAATGATGATGATGAGAGCTGCTTATGTGAATGTCTATAGTGGTTTTCTCTACCAGTGTCACTGTATTAGACAACTGTTATCAAACTTAGCAATAATGATGCATTAATCTGCCAATCAAGTGTGAAAGCTGGCTATGTGTATAGGCATAGTAAACACATATCATCATCATCCTCATTATCATTTATTTATATAGTGTCACTAATAGCGCAGCGCTGTACAGAGAACCCATTCACATCAGTCCCTACCCTATTGGAGCTTACAGTCTAAATTCCCTAATATAGACACACACTCACACACAGACAGAGAGGGAGAGACTAGGGTCAATTTTGATAGCAGCCAATTAACCTAACAGTATGTTTTTTGGAGTGTGGGAGGAAACCACAGCACCCGGAGGAAACCCACGCAAACACAGGGAGAACATACAAACTTCACACAGATAAGGCCATTGTTGATATAAGTACTGGCTCTGCTTACCATTGTCCAGTCTAGTACATAACTGTATTAATGCTGTGAAATATTATTACTTTGAATGCCTTAAATATGCAAGAGCGCATTTGGGTAAGTTTATGCTAATAAAAGATATATGCACTTTTCTTGCCTACCCATACTATTTAATAACCACCAAAAATTAAGCAATATGTAAGCACTGCTTCCAGTTGAAATCAGTCTGTCTGTCTATCTATCTATCTATCTATCTATCTTTCTATCTATCTATCTTTCTATCTATCTATCCGTCTGTCTATCTTTAAAACTGAAAGACATCCATTAAACATACACAATGACAGCATATTTAGTGTGTAATTGATGCTAAAACACAATTCTCACTCTCCTAATATAGCTGATTTTTGACAATGAACTGCATTTTTCATGTGAAGCATTTGATGTCATAAAGATGTAAACCTCACAAAGCAATTCTGTCACTGGTCAGTTTGCTTGACAGACATCTGACTTTAAGGTACTAGCCAATGGAAACATGGTGACATGTAAATATGAAAGCACATTAGGACAAAATATGCAATAAGATAGAGGCAAAGGGAGATGGCTGCTGGGAATGTATTTCATTTATCCCAGAAAATCTTTAAATCTAAGTATTAATACTACGTTGATGTACTTTTGAAATTGGAGAGCTACTTTTTACTAAAAGTACATCTCCCTTATATAATTAAGTATAATGCAGACCTGCTCAAAAACTTAGTATAATTAAAGAAGTCTTATGCCATAAATGATGATGATGAGAGCTGCTTATGTGAATGTCTATAGTGGTTTTCTCTAGCAGTGTCACTGTATTAGACAACTGTTATCAAACTTAGCAATAATGATGCATTAATCTGCCAATCAAGTGTGAAAGCTGGCTATGTGTATAGGCATAGTAAACACATATCATCATCATCCTCATTATCATTTATTTATATAGTGTCACTAATAGCGCAGCGCTGTACAGAGAACCCATTCACATCAGTCCCTACCCTATTGGAGCTTACAGTCTAAATTCCCTAATATAGACACACACTCACACACAGACAGAGAGGGAGAGACTAGGGTCAATTTTGATAGCAGCCAATTAACCTAACAGTATGTTTTTTGGAGTGTGGGAGGAAACCCACGCAAACACAGGGAGAACATACAAACTTCACACAGATAAGGCCATTGTTGATATAAGTACTGGCTCTGCTTACCATTGTCCAGTCTAGTACATAACTGTATTAATGCTGTGAAATATTATTACTTTGAATGCCTTAAATATGCAAGAGCGCATTTGGGTAAGTTTATGCTAATAAAAGATATATGCACTTTTCTTGCCTACCCATACTATTTAATAACCACCAAAAATTAAGCAATATGTAAGCACTGCTTCCAGTTGAAATCAGTCTGTCTGTCTGTCTATCTATCTATCTATCTTTCTATCTTTCTATCTATCTATCCGTCTGTCTATCTTTAAAACTGAAAGACATCCATTAAACATACACAATGACAGCATATTTAGTGTGTAATTGATGCTAAAACACAATTCTCACTCTCCTAATATAGCTGATTTTTGACAATGAACTGCATTTTTCATGTGAAGCATTTGATGTCATAAAGATGTAAACCTCACAAAGCAATTCTGTCACTGGTCAGTTTGCTTGACAGACATCTGACTTTAAGGTACTAGCCAATGGAAACATGGTGACATGTAAATATGAAAGCACATTAGGACAAAATATGCAATAAGATAGAGGCAAAGGGAGATGGCTGCTGGGAATGTATTTCATTTATCCCAGAAAATCTTTAAATCTAAGTATTAATACTACGTTGATGTACTTTTGAAATTGGAGAGCTGCATTTTACTAAAAGTACATCTCCCTTATATAATTAAGTATAATGCAGACCTGCTCAAAAACTTAGTATAATTAAAGAAGTCTTATGCCATAAATGATGATGATGAGAGCTGCTTATGTGAATGTCTATAGTGGTTTTCTCTACCAGTGTCACTGTATTAGACAACTGTTATCAAACTTAGCAATAATGATGCATTAATCTGCCAATCAAGTGTGAAAGCTGGCTATGTGTATAGGCATAGTAAACACATATCATCATCATCCTCATTATCATTTATTTATATAGTGTCACTAATAGCGCAGCGCTGTACAGAGAACCCATTCACATCAGTCCCTACCCTATTGGAGCTTACAGTCTAAATTCCCTAATATAGACACACACTCACACACAGACAGAGAGGGAGAGACTAGGGTCAATTTTGATAGCAGCCAATTAACCTAACAGTATGTTTTTTGGAGTGTGGGAGGAAACCCACGCAAACACAGGGAGAACATACAAACTTCACACAGATAAGGCCATTGTTGATATAAGTACTGGCTCTGCTTACCATTGTCCAGTCTAGTACATAACTGTATTAATGCTGTGAAATATTATTACTTTGAATGCCTTAAATATGCAAGAGCGCATTTGGGTAAGTTTATGCTAATAAAAGATATATGCACTTTTCTTGCCTACCCATACTATTTAATAACCACCAAAAATTAAGCAATATGTAAGCACTGCTTCCAGTTGAAATCAGTCTGTCTGTCTGTCTATCTATCTATCTTTCTATCTTTCTATCTATCTATCCGTCTGTCTATCTTTAAAACTGAAAGACATCCATTAAACATACACAATGACAGCATATTTAGTGTGTAATTGATGCTAAAACACAATTCTCACTCTCCTAATATAGCTGATTTTTGACAATGAACTGCATTTTTCATGTGAAGCATTTGATGTCATAAAGATGTAAACCTCACAAAGCAATTCTGTCACTGGTCAGTTTGCTTGACAGACATCTGACTTTAAGGTACTAGCCAATGGAAACATGGTGACATGTAAATATGAAAGCACATTAGGACAAAATATGCAATAAGATAGAGGCAAAGGGAGATGGCTGCTGGGAATGTATTTCATTTATCCCAGAAAATCTTTAAATCTAAGTATTAATACTACGTTGATGTACTTTTGAAATTGGAGAGCTACTTTTTACTAAAAGTACATCTCCCTTATATAATTAAGTATAATGCAGACCTGCTCAAAAACTTAGTATAATTAAAGAAGTCTTATGCCATAAATGATGATGATGAGAGCTGCTTATGTGAATGTCTATAGTGGTTTTCTCTACCAGTGTCACTGTATTAGACAACTGTTATCAAACTTAGCAATAATGATGCATTAATCTGCCAATCAAGTGTGAAAGCTGGCTATGTGTATAGGCATAGTAAACACATATCATCATCATCCTCATTATCATTTATTTATATAGTGTCACTAATAGCGCAGCGCTGTACAGAGAACCCATTCACATCAGTCCCTACCCTATTGGAGCTTACAGTCTAAATTCCCTAATATAGACACACACTCACACACAGACAGAGAGGGAGAGACTAGGGTCAATTTTGATAGCAGCCAATTAACCTAACAGTATGTTTTTTGGAGTGTGGGAGGAAACCACAGCACCCGGAGGAAACCCACGCAAACACAGGGAGAACATACAAACTTCACACAGATAAGGCCATTGTTGATATAAGTACTGGCTCTGCTTACCATTGTCCAGTCTAGTACATAACTGTATTAATGCTGTGAAATATTATTACTTTGAATGCCTTAAATATGCAAGAGCGCATTTGGGTAAGTTTATGCTAATAAAAGATATATGCACTTTTCTTGCCTACCCATACTATTTAATAACCACCAAAAATTAAGCAATATGTAAGCACTGCTTCCAGTTGAAATCAGTCTGTCTGTCTGTCTATCTATCTATCTATCTTTCTATCTATCTATCTTTCTATCTTTCTATCTATCTATCTATCCGTCTGTCTATCTTTAAAACTGAAAGACATCCATTAAACATACACAATGACAGCATATTTAGTGTGTAATTGATGCTAAAACACAATTCTCACTCTCCTAATATAGCTGATTTTTGACAATGAACTGCATTTTTCATGTGAAGCATTTGATGTCATAAAGATGTAAACCTCACAAAGCAATTCTGTCACTGGTCAGTTTGCTTGACAGACATCTGACTTTAAGGTACTAGCCAATGGAAACATGGTGACATGTAAATATGAAAGCACATTAGGACAAAATATGCAATAAGATAGAGGCAAAGGGAGATGGCTGCTGGGAATGTATTTCATTTATCCCAGAAAATCTTTAAATCTAAGTATTAATACTACGTTGATGTACTTTTGAAATTGGAGAGCTACTTTTTACTAAAAGTACATCTCCCTTATATAATTAAGTATAATGCAGACCTGCTCAAAAACTTAGTATAATTAAAGAAGTCTTATGCCATAAATGATGATGATGAGAGCTGCTTATGTGAATGTCTATAGTGGTTTTCTCTAGCAGTGTCACTGTATTAGACAACTGTTATCAAACTTAGCAATAATGATGCATTAATCTGCCAATCAAGTGTGAAAGCTGGCTATGTGTATAGGCATAGTAAACACATATCATCATCATCCTCATTATCATTTATTTATATAGTGTCACTAATAGCGCAGCGCTGTACAGAGAACCCATTCACATCAGTCCCTACCCTATTGGAGCTTACAGTCTAAATTCCCTAATATAGACACACACTCACACACAGACAGAGAGGGAGAGACTAGGGTCAATTTTGATAGCAGCCAATTAACCTAACAGTATGTTTTTTGGAGTGTGGGAGGAAACCCACGCAAACACAGGGAGAACATACAAACTTCACACAGATAAGGCCATTGTTGATATAAGTACTGGCTCTGCTTACCATTGTCCAGTCTAGTACATAACTGTATTAATGCTGTGAAATATTATTACTTTGAATGCCTTAAATATGCAAGAGCGCATTTGGGTAAGTTTATGCTAATAAAAGATATATGCACTTTTCTTGCCTACCCATACTATTTAATAACCACCAAAAATTAAGCAATATGTAAGCACTGCTTCCAGTTGAAATCAGTCTGTCTGTCTGTCTATCTATCTATCTATCTTTCTATCTTTCTATCTATCTATCCGTCTGTCTATCTTTAAAACTGAAAGACATCCATTAAACATACACAATGACAGCATATTTAGTGTGTAATTGATGCTAAAACACAATTCTCACTCTCCTAATATAGCTGATTTTTGACAATGAACTGCATTTTTCATGTGAAGCATTTGATGTCATAAAGATGTAAACCTCACAAAGCAATTCTGTCACTGGTCAGTTTGCTTGACAGACATCTGACTTTAAGGTACTAGCCAATGGAAACATGGTGACATGTAAATATGAAAGCACATTAGGACAAAATATGCAATAAGATAGAGGCAAAGGGAGATGGCTGCTGGGAATGTATTTCATTTATCCCAGAAAATCTTTAAATCTAAGTATTAATACTACGTTGATGTACTTTTGAAATTGGAGAGCTACTTTTTACTAAAAGTACATCTCCCTTATATAATTAAGTATAATGCAGACCTGCTCAAAAACTTAGTATAATTAAAGAAGTCTTATGCCATAAATGATGATGATGAGAGCTGCTTATGTGAATGTCTATAGTGGTTTTCTCTACCAGTGTCACTGTATTAGACAACTGTTATCAAACTTAGCAATAATGATGCATTAATCTGCCAATCAAGTGTGAAAGCTGGCTATGTGTATAGGCATAGTAAACACATATCATCATCATCCTCATTATCATTTATTTATATAGTGTCACTAATAGCGCAGCGCTGTACAGAGAACCCATTCACATCAGTCCCTACCCTATTGGAGCTTACAGTCTAAATTCCCTAATATAGACACACACTCACACACAGACAGAGAGGGAGAGACTAGGGTCAATTTTGATAGCAGCCAATTAACCTAACAGTATGTTTTTTGGAGTGTGGGAGGAAACCACAGCACCCGGAGGAAACCCACGCAAACACAGGGAGAACATACAAACTTCACACAGATAAGGCCATTGTTGATATAAGTACTGGCTCTGCTTACCATTGTCCAGTCTAGTACATAACTGTATTAATGCTGTGAAATATTATTACTTTGAATGCCTTAAATATGCAAGAGCGCATTTGGGTAAGTTTATGCTAATAAAAGATATATGCACTTTTCTTGCCTACCCATACTATTTAATAACCACCAAAAATTAAGCAATATGTAAGCACTGCTTCCAGTTGAAATCAGTCTGTCTGTCTGTCTATCTATCTATCTATCTATCTTTCTATCTATCTATCTTTCTATCTTTCTATCTATCTATCTATCCGTCTGTCTATCTTTAAAACTGAAAGACATCCATTAAACATACACAATGACAGCATATTTAGTGTGTAATTGATGCTAAAACACAATTCTCACTCTCCTAATATAGCTGATTTTTGACAATGAACTGCATTTTTCATGTGAAGCATTTGATGTCATAAAGATGTAAACCTCACAAAGCAATTCTGTCACTGGTCAGTTTGCTTGACAGACATCTGACTTTAAGGTACTAGCCAATGGAAACATGGTGACATGTAAATATGAAAGCACATTAGGACAAAATATGCAATAAGATAGAGGCAAAGGGAGATGGCTGCTGGGAATGTATTTCATTTATCCCAGAAAATCTTTAAATCTAAGTATTAATACTACGTTGATGTACTTTTGAAATTGGAGAGCTACTTTTTACTAAAAGTACATCTCCCTTATATAATTAAGTATAATGCAGACCTGCTCAAAAACTTAGTATAATTAAAGAAGTCTTATGCAATAAATGATGATGATGAGAGCTGCTTATGTGAATGTCTATAGTGGTTTTCTCTACCAGTGTCACTGTATTAGACAACTGTTATCAAACTTAGCAATAATGATGCATTAATCTGCCAATCAAGTGTGAAAGCTGGCTATGTGTATAGGCATAGTAAACACATATCATCATCATCCTCATTATCATTTATTTATATAGTGTCACTAATAGCGCAGCGCTGTACAGAGAACCCATTCACATCAGTCCCTACCCTATTGGAGCTTACAGTCTAAATTCCCTAATATAGACACACACTCACACACAGACAGAGAGGGAGAGACTAGGGTCAATTTTGATAGCAGCCAATTAACCTAACAGTATGTTTTTTGGAGTGTGGGAGGAAACCACAGCACCCGGAGGAAACCCACGCAAACACAGGGAGAACATACAAACTTCACACAGATAAGGCCATTGTTGATATAAGTACTGGCTCTGCTTACCATTGTCCAGTCTAGTACATAACTGTATTAATGCTGTGAAATATTATTACTTTGAATGCCTTAAATATGCAAGAGCGCATTTGGGTAAGTTTATGCTAATAAAAGATATATGCACTTTTCTTGCCTACCCATACTATTTAATAACCACCAAAAATTAAGCAATATGTAAGCACTGCTTCCAGTTGAAATCAGTCTGTCTGTCTATCTATCTATCTATCTATCTATCTTTCTATCTATCTATCTTTCTATCTATCTATCCGTCTGTCTATCTTTAAAACTGAAAGACATCCATTAAACATACACAATGACAGCATATTTAGTGTGTAATTGATGCTAAAACACAATTCTCACTCTCCTAATATAGCTGATTTTTGACAATGAACTGCATTTTTCATGTGAAGCATTTGATGTCATAAAGATGTAAACCTCACAAAGCAATTCTGTCACTGGTCAGTTTGCTTGACAGACATCTGACTTTAAGGTACTAGCCAATGGAAACATGGTGACATGTAAATATGAAAGCACATTAGGACAAAATATGCAATAAGATAGAGGCAAAGGGAGATGGCTGCTGGGAATGTATTTCATTTATCCCAGAAAATCTTTAAATCTAAGTATTAATACTACGTTGATGTACTTTTGAAATTGGAGAGCTACTTTTTACTAAAAGTACATCTCCCTTATATAATTAAGTATAATGCAGACCTGCTCAAAAACTTAGTATAATTAAAGAAGTCTTATGCCATAAATGATGATGATGAGAGCTGCTTATGTGAATGTCTATAGTGGTTTTCTCTAGCAGTGTCACTGTATTAGACAACTGTTATCAAACTTAGCAATAATGATGCATTAATCTGCCAATCAAGTGTGAAAGCTGGCTATGTGTATAGGCATAGTAAACACATATCATCATCATCCTCATTATCATTTATTTATATAGTGTCACTAATAGCGCAGCGCTGTACAGAGAACCCATTCACATCAGTCCCTACCCTATTGGAGCTTACAGTCTAAATTCCCTAATATAGACACACACTCACACACAGACAGAGAGGGAGAGACTAGGGTCAATTTTGATAGCAGCCAATTAACCTAACAGTATGTTTTTTGGAGTGTGGGAGGAAACCCACGCAAACACAGGGAGAACATACAAACTTCACACAGATAAGGCCATTGTTGATATAAGTACTGGCTCTGCTTACCATTGTCCAGTCTAGTACATAACTGTATTAATGCTGTGAAATATTATTACTTTGAATGCCTTAAATATGCAAGAGCGCATTTGGGTAAGTTTATGCTAATAAAAGATATATGCACTTTTCTTGCCTACCCATACTATTTAATAACCACCAAAAATTAAGCAATATGTAAGCACTGCTTCCAGTTGAAATCAGTCTGTCTGTCTGTCTATCTATCTATCTATCTTTCTATCTTTCTATCTATCTATCCGTCTGTCTATCTTTAAAACTGAAAGACATCCATTAAACATACACAATGACAGCATATTTAGTGTGTAATTGATGCTAAAACACAATTCTCACTCTCCTAATATAGCTGATTTTTGACAATGAACTGCATTTTTCATGTGAAGCATTTGATGTCATAAAGATGTAAACCTCACAAAGCAATTCTGTCACTGGTCAGTTTGCTTGACAGACATCTGACTTTAAGGTACTAGCCAATGGAAACATGGTGACATGTAAATATGAAAGCACATTAGGACAAAATATGCAATAAGATAGAGGCAAAGGGAGATGGCTGCTGGGAATGTATTTCATTTATCCCAGAAAATCTTTAAATCTAAGTATTAATACTACGTTGATGTACTTTTGAAATTGGAGAGCTACTTTTTACTAAAAGTACATCTCCCTTATATAATTAAGTATAATGCAGACCTGCTCAAAAACTTAGTATAATTAAAGAAGTCTTATGCCATAAATGATGATGATGAGAGCTGCTTATGTGAATGTCTATAGTGGTTTTCTCTAGCAGTGTCACTGTATTAGACAACTGTTATCAAACTTAGCAATAATGATGCATTAATCTGCCAATCAAGTGTGAAAGCTGGCTATGTGTATAGGCATAGTAAACACATATCATCATCATCCTCATTATCATTTATTTATATAGTGTCACTAATAGCGCAGCGCTGTACAGAGAACCCATTCACATCAGTCCCTACCCTATTGGAGCTTACAGTCTAAATTCCCTAATATAGACACACACTCACACACAGACAGAGAGGGAGAGACTAGGGTCAATTTTGATAGCAGCCAATTAACCTAACAGTATGTTTTTTGGAGTGTGGGAGGAAACCCACGCAAACACAGGGAGAACATACAAACTTCACACAGATAAGGCCATTGTTGATATAAGTACTGGCTCTGCTTACCATTGTCCAGTCTAGTACATAACTGTATTAATGCTGTGAAATATTATTACTTTGAATGCCTTAAATATGCAAGAGCGCATTTGGGTAAGTTTATGCTAATAAAAGATATATGCACTTTTCTTGCCTACCCATACTATTTAATAACCACCAAAAATTAAGCAATATGTAAGCACTGCTTCCAGTTGAAATCAGTCTGTCTGTCTGTCTATCTATCTATCTTTCTATCTTTCTATCTATCTATCCGTCTGTCTATCTTTAAAACTGAAAGACATCCATTAAACATACACAATGACAGCATATTTAGTGTGTAATTGATGCTAAAACACAATTCTCACTCTCCTAATATAGCTGATTTTTGACAATGAACTGCATTTTTCATGTGAAGCATTTGATGTCATAAAGATGTAAACCTCACAAAGCAATTCTGTCACTGGTCAGTTTGCTTGACAGACATCTGACTTTAAGGTACTAGCCAATGGAAACATGGTGACATGTAAATATGAAAGCACATTAGGACAAAATATGCAATAAGATAGAGGCAAAGGGAGATGGCTGCTGGGAATGTATTTCATTTATCCCAGAAAATCTTTAAATCTAAGTATTAATACTACGTTGATGTACTTTTGAAATTGGAGAGCTACTTTTTACTAAAAGTACATCTCCCTTATATAATTAAGTATAATGCAGACCTGCTCAAAAACTTAGTATAATTAAAGAAGTCTTATGCCATAAATGATGATGATGAGAGCTGCTTATGTGAATGTCTATAGTGGTTTTCTCTACCAGTGTCACTGTATTAGACAACTGTTATCAAACTTAGCAATAATGATGCATTAATCTGCCAATCAAGTGTGAAAGCTGGCTATGTGTATAGGCATAGTAAACACATATCATCATCATCCTCATTATCATTTATTTATATAGTGTCACTAATAGCGCAGCGCTGTACAGAGAACCCATTCACATCAGTCCCTACCCTATTGGAGCTTACAGTCTAAATTCCCTAATATAGACACACACTCACACACAGACAGAGAGGGAGAGACTAGGGTCAATTTTGATAGCAGTCAATTAACCTAACAGTATGTTTTTTGGAGTGTGGGAGGAAACCCACGCAAACACAGGGAGAACATACAAACTTCACACAGATAAGGCCATTGTTGATATAAGTACTGGCTCTGCTTACCATTGTCCAGTCTAGTACATAACTGTATTAATGCTGTGAAATATTATTACTTTGAATGCCTTAAATATGCAAGAGCGCATTTGGGTAAGTTTATGCTAATAAAAGATATATGCACTTTTCTTGCCTACCCATACTATTTAATAACCACCAAAAATTAAGCAATATGTAAGCACTGCTTCCAGTTGAAATCAGTCTGTCTGTCTGTCTATCTATCTATCTATCTTTCTATCTTTCTATCTATCTATCCGTCTGTCTATCTTTAAAACTGAAAGACATCCATTAAACATACACAATGACAGCATATTTAGTGTGTAATTGATGCTAAAACACAATTCTCACTCTCCTAATATAGCTGATTTTTGACAATGAACTGCATTTTTCATGTGAAGCATTTGATGTCATAAAGATGTAAACCTCACAAAGCAATTCTGTCACTGGTCAGTTTGCTTGACAGACATCTGACTTTAAGGTACTAGCCAATGGAAACATGGTGACATGTAAATATGAAAGCACATTAGGACAAAATATGCAATAAGATAGAGGCAAAGGGAGATGGCTGCTGGGAATGTATTTCATTTATCCCAGAAAATCTTTAAATCTAAGTATTAATACTACGTTGATGTACTTTTGAAATTGGAGAGCTACTTTTTACTAAAAGTACATCTCCCTTATATAATTAAGTATAATGCAGACCTGCTCAAAAACTTAGTATAATTAAAGAAGTCTTATGCCATAAATGATGATGATGAGAGCTGCTTATGTGAATGTCTATAGTGGTTTTCTCTACCAGTGTCACTGTATTAGACAACTGTTATCAAACTTAGCAATAATGATGCATTAATCTGCCAATCAAGTGTGAAAGCTGGCTATGTGTATAGGCATAGTAAACACATATCATCATCATCCTCATTATCATTTATTTATATAGTGTCACTAATAGCGCAGCGCTGTACAGAGAACCCATTCACATCAGTCCCTACCCTATTGGAGCTTACAGTCTAAATTCCCTAATATAGACACACACTCACACACAGACAGAGAGGGAGAGACTAGGGTCAATTTTGATAGCAGCCAATTAACCTAACAGTATGTTTTTTGGAGTGTGGGAGGAAACCACAGCACCCGGAGGAAACCCACGCAAACACAGGGAGAACATACAAACTTCACACAGATAAGGCCATTGTTGATATAAGTACTGGCTCTGCTTACCATTGTCCAGTCTAGTACATAACTGTATTAATGCTGTGAAATATTATTACTTTGAATGCCTTAAATATGCAAGAGCGCATTTGGGTAAGTTTATGCTAATAAAAGATATATGCACTTTTCTTGCCTACCCATACTATTTAATAACCACCAAAAATTAAGCAATATGTAAGCACTGCTTCCAGTTGAAATCAGTCTGTCTGTCTGTCTGTCTATCTATCTATCTATCTATCTTTCTATCTATCTATCTTTCTATCTTTCTATCTATCTATCTATCCGTCTGTCTATCTTTAAAACTGAAAGACATCCATTAAACATACACAATGACAGCATATTTAGTGTGTAATTGATGCTAAAACACAATTCTCACTCTCCTAATATAGCTGATTTTTGACAATGAACTGCATTTTTCATGTGAAGCATTTGATGTCATAAAGATGTAAACCTCACAAAGCAATTCTGTCACTGGTCAGTTTGCTTGACAGACATCTGACTTTAAGGTACTAGCCAATGGAAACATGGTGACATGTAAATATGAAAGCACATTAGGACAAAATATGCAATAAGATAGAGGCAAAGGGAGATGGCTGCTGGGAATGTATTTCATTTATCCCAGAAAATCTTTAAATCTAAGTATTAATACTACGTTGATGTACTTTTGAAATTGGAGAGCTACTTTTTACTAAAAGTACATCTCCCTTATATAATTAAGTATAATGCAGACCTGCTCAAAAACTTAGTATAATTAAAGAAGTCTTATGCAATAAATGATGATGATGAGAGCTGCTTATGTGAATGTCTATAGTGGTTTTCTCTACCAGTGTCACTGTATTAGACAACTGTTATCAAACTTAGCAATAATGATGCATTAATCTGCCAATCAAGTGTGAAAGCTGGCTATGTGTATAGGCATAGTAAACACATATCATCATCATCCTCATTATCATTTATTTATATAGTGTCACTAATAGCGCAGCGCTGTACAGAGAACCCATTCACATCAGTCCCTACCCTATTGGAGCTTACAGTCTAAATTCCCTAATATAGACACACACTCACACACAGACAGAGAGGGAGAGACTAGGGTCAATTTTGATAGCAGCCAATTAACCTAACAGTATGTTTTTTGGAGTGTGGGAGGAAACCACAGCACCCGGAGGAAACCCACGCAAACACAGGGAGAACATACAAACTTCACACAGATAAGGCCATTGTTGATATAAGTACTGGCTCTGCTTACCATTGTCCAGTCTAGTACATAACTGTATTAATGCTGTGAAATATTATTACTTTGAATGCCTTAAATATGCAAGAGCGCATTTGGGTAAGTTTATGCTAATAAAAGATATATGCACTTTTCTTGCCTACCCATACTATTTAATAACCACCAAAAATTAAGCAATATGTAAGCACTGCTTCCAGTTGAAATCAGTCTGTCTGTCTATCTATCTATCTATCTATCTTTCTATCTATCTATCTTTCTATCTATCTATCCGTCTGTCTATCTTTAAAACTGAAAGACATCCATTAAACATACACAATGACAGCATATTTAGTGTGTAATTGATGCTAAAACACAATTCTCACTCTCCTAATATAGCTGATTTTTGACAATGAACTGCATTTTTCATGTGAAGCATTTGATGTCATAAAGATGTAAACCTCACAAAGCAATTCTGTCACTGGTCAGTTTGCTTGACAGACATCTGACTTTAAGGTACTAGCCAATGGAAACATGGTGACATGTAAATATGACAGCACATTAGGACAAAATATGCAATAAGATAGAGGCAAAGGGAGATGGCTGCTGGGAATGTATTTCATTTATCCCAGAAAATCTTTAAATCTAAGTATTAATACTACGTTGATGTACTTTTGAAATTGGAGAGCTACTTTTTACTAAAAGTACATCTCCCTTATATAATTAAGTATAATGCAGACCTGCTCAAAAACTTAGTATAATTAAAGAAGTCTTATGCCATAAATGATGATGATGAGAGCTGCTTATGTGAATGTCTATAGTGGTTTTCTCTAGCAGTGTCACTGTATTAGACAACTGTTATCAAACTTAGCAATAATGATGCATTAATCTGCCAATCAAGTGTGAAAGCTGGCTATGTGTATAGGCATAGTAAACACATATCATCATCATCCTCATTATCATTTATTTATATAGTGTCACTAATAGCGCAGCGCTGTACAGAGAACCCATTCACATCAGTCCCTACCCTATTGGAGCTTACAGTCTAAATTCCCTAATATAGACACACACTCACACACAGACAGAGAGGGAGAGACTAGGGTCAATTTTGATAGCAGCCAATTAACCTAACAGTATGTTTTTTGGAGTGTGGGAGGAAACCCACGCAAACACAGGGAGAACATACAAACTTCACACAGATAAGGCCATTGTTGATATAAGTACTGGCTCTGCTTACCATTGTCCAGTCTAGTACATAACTGTATTAATGCTGTGAAATATTATTACTTTGAATGCCTTAAATATGCAAGAGCGCATTTGGGTAAGTTTATGCTAATAAAAGATATATGCACTTTTCTTGCCTACCCATACTATTTAATAACCACCAAAAATTAAGCAATATGTAAGCACTGCTTCCAGTTGAAATCAGTCTGTCTGTCTGTCTATCTATCTATCTATCTTTCTATCTTTCTATCTATCTATCCGTCTGTCTATCTTTAAAACTGAAAGACATCCATTAAACATACACAATGACAGCATATTTAGTGTGTAATTGATGCTAAAACACAATTCTCACTCTCCTAATATAGCTGATTTTTGACAATGAACTGCATTTTTCATGTGAAGCATTTGATGTCATAAAGATGTAAACCTCACAAAGCAATTCTGTCACTGGTCAGTTTGCTTGACAGACATCTGACTTTAAGGTACTAGCCAATGGAAACATGGTGACATGTAAATATGAAAGCACATTAGGACAAAATATGCAATAAGATAGAGGCAAAGGGAGATGGCTGCTGGGAATGTATTTCATTTATCCCAGAAAATCTTTAAATCTAAGTATTAATACTACGTTGATGTACTTTTGAAATTGGAGAGCTACTTTTTACTAAAAGTACATCTCCCTTATATAATTAAGTATAATGCAGACCTGCTCAAAAACTTAGTATAATTAAAGAAGTCTTATGCCATAAATGATGATGATGAGAGCTGCTTATGTGAATGTCTATAGTGGTTTTCTCTACCAGTGTCACTGTATTAGACAACTGTTATCAAACTTAGCAATAATGATGCATTAATCTGCCAATCAAGTGTGAAAGCTGGCTATGTGTATAGGCATAGTAAACACATATCATCATCATCCTCATTATCATTTATTTATATAGTGTCACTAATAGCGCAGCGCTGTACAGAGAACCCATTCACATCAGTCCCTACCCTATTGGAGCTTACAGTCTAAATTCCCTAATATAGACACACACTCACACACAGACAGAGAGGGAGAGACTAGGGTCAATTTTGATAGCAGCCAATTAACCTAACAGTATGTTTTTTGGAGTGTGGGAGGAAACCCACGCAAACACAGGGAGAACATACAAACTTCACACAGATAAGGCCATTGTTGATATAAGTACTGGCTCTGCTTACCATTGTCCAGTCTAGTACATAACTGTATTAATGCTGTGAAATATTATTACTTTGAATGCCTTAAATATGCAAGAGCGCATTTGGGTAAGTTTATGCTAATAAAAGATATATGCACTTTTCTTGCCTACCCATACTATTTAATAACCACCAAAAATTAAGCAATATGTAAGCACTGCTTCCAGTTGAAATCAGTCTGTCTGTCTGTCTATCTATCTATCTATCTTTCTATCTTTCTATCTATCTATCCGTCTGTCTATCTTTAAAACTGAAAGACATCCATTAAACATACACAATGACATATTTAGTGTGTAATTGATGCTAAAACACAATTCTCACTCTCCTAATATAGCTGATTTTTGACAATGAACTGCATTTTTCATGTGAAGCATTTGATGTCATAAAGATGTAAACCTCACAAAGCAATTCTGTCACTGGTCAGTTTGCTTGACAGACATCTGACTTTAAGGTACTAGCCAATGGAAACATGGTGACATGTAAATATGAAAGCACATTAGGACAAAATATGCAATAAGATAGAGGCAAAGGGAGATGGCTGCTGGGAATGTATTTCATTTATCCCAGAAAATCTTTAAATCTAAGTATTAATACTACGTTGATGTACTTTTGAAATTGGAGAGCTACTTTTTACTAAAAGTACATCTCCCTTATATAATTAAGTATAATGCAGACCTGCTCAAAAACTTAGTATAATTAAAGAAGTCTTATGCCATAAATGATGATGATGAGAGCTGCTTATGTGAATGTCTATAGTGGTTTTCTCTACCAGTGTCACTGTATTAGACAACTGTTATCAAACTTAGCAATAATGATGCATTAATCTGCCAATCAAGTGTGAAAGCTGGCTATGTGTATAGGCATAGTAAACACATATCATCATCATCCTCATTATCATTTATTTATATAGTGTCACTAATAGCGCAGCGCTGTACAGAGAACCCATTCACATCAGTCCCTACCCTATTGGAGCTTACAGTCTAAATTCCCTAATATAGACACACACTCACACACAGACAGAGAGGGAGAGACTAGGGTCAATTTTGATAGCAGCCAATTAACCTAACAGTATGTTTTTTGGAGTGTGGGAGGAAACCACAGCACCCGGAGGAAACCCACGCAAACACAGGGAGAACATACAAACTTCACACAGATAAGGCCATTGTTGATATAAGTACTGGCTCTGCTTACCATTGTCCAGTCTAGTACATAACTGTATTAATGCTGTGAAATATTATTACTTTGAATGCCTTAAATATGCAAGAGCGCATTTGGGTAAGTTTATGCTAATAAAAGATATATGCACTTTTCTTGCCTACCCATACTATTTAATAACCACCAAAAATTAAGCAATATGTAAGCACTGCTTCCAGTTGAAATCAGTCTGTCTGTCTGTCTATCTATCTATCTATCTATCTTCTATCTATCTATCTTTCTATCTTTCTATCTATCTATCTATCCGTCTGTCTATCTTTAAAACTGAAAGACATCCATTAAACATACACAATGACAGCATATTTAGTGTGTAATTGATGCTAAAACACAATTCTCACTCTCCTAATATAGCTGATTTTTGACAATGAACTGCATTTTTCATGTGAAGCATTTGATGTCATAAAGATGTAAACCTCACAAAGCAATTCTGTCACTGGTCAGTTTGCTTGACAGACATCTGACTTTAAGGTACTAGCCAATGGAAACATGGTGACATGTAAATATGAAAGCACATTAGGACAAAATATGCAATAAGATAGAGGCAAAGGGAGATGGCTGCTGGGAATGTATTTCATTTATCCCAGAAAATCTTTAAATCTAAGTATTAATACTACGTTGATGTACTTTTGAAATTGGAGAGCTACTTTTTACTAAAAGTACATCTCCCTTATATAATTAAGTATAATGCAGACCTGCTCAAAAACTTAGTATAATTAAAGAAGTCTTATGCAATAAATGATGATGATGAGAGCTGCTTATGTGAATGTCTATAGTGGTTTTCTCTACCAGTGTCACTGTATTAGACAACTGTTATCAAACTTAGCAATAATGATGCATTAATCTGCCAATCAAGTGTGAAAGCTGGCTATGTGTATAGGCATAGTAAACACATATCATCATCATCCTCATTATCATTTATTTATATAGTGTCACTAATAGCGCAGCGCTGTACAGAGAACCCATTCACATCAGTCCCTACCCTATTGGAGCTTACAGTCTAAATTCCCTAATATAGACACACACTCACACACAGACAGAGAGGGAGAGACTAGGGTCAATTTTGATAGCAGCCAATTAACCTAACAGTATGTTTTTTGGAGTGTGGGAGGAAACCACAGCACCCGGAGGAAACCCACGCAAACACAGGGAGAACATACAAACTTCACACAGATAAGGCCATTGTTGATATAAGTACTGGCTCTGCTTACCATTGTCCAGTCTAGTACATAACTGTATTAATGCTGTGAAATATTATTACTTTGAATGCCTTAAATATGCAAGAGCGCATTTGGGTAAGTTTATGCTAATAAAAGATATATGCACTTTTCTTGCCTACCCATACTATTTAATAACCACCAAAAATTAAGCAATATGTAAGCACTGCTTCCAGTTGAAATCAGTCTGTCTGTCTATCTATCTATCTATCTTTCTATCTATCTATCTTTCTATCTATCTATCCGTCTGTCTATCTTTAAAACTGAAAGACATCCATTAAACATACACAATGACAGCATATTTAGTGTGTAATTGATGCTAAAACACAATTCTCACTCTCCTAATATAGCTGATTTTTGACAATGAACTGCATTTTTCATGTGAAGCATTTGATGTCATAAAGATGTAAACCTCACAAAGCAATTCTGTCACTGGTCAGTTTGCTTGACAGACATCTGACTTTAAGGTACTAGCCAATGGAAACATGGTGACATGTAAATATGAAAGCACATTAGGACAAAATATGCAATAAGATAGAGGCAAAGGGAGATGGCTGCTGGGAATGTATTTCATTTATCCCAGAAAATCTTTAAATCTAAGTATTAATACTACGTTGATGTACTTTTGAAATTGGAGAGCTACTTTTTACTAAAAGTACATCTCCCTTATATAATTAAGTATAATGCAGACCTGCTCAAAAACTTAGTATAATTAAAGAAGTCTTATGCCATAAATGATGATGATGAGAGCTGCTTATGTGAATGTCTATAGTGGTTTTCTCTACCAGTGTCACTGTATTAGACAACTGTTATCAAACTTAGCAATAATGATGCATTAATCTGCCAATCAAGTGTGAAAGCTGGCTATGTGTATAGGCATAGTAAACACATATCATCATCATCCTCATTATCATTTATTTATATAGTGTCACTAATAGCGCAGCGCTGTACAGAGAACCCATTCACATCAGTCCCTACCCTATTGGAGCTTACAGTCTAAATTCCCTAATATAGACACACACTCACACACAGACAGAGAGGGAGAGACTAGGGTCAATTTTGATAGCAGCCAATTAACCTAACAGTATGTTTTTTGGAGTGTGGGAGGAAACCCACGCAAACACAGGGAGAACATACAAACTTCACACAGATAAGGCCATTGTTGATATAAGTACTGGCTCTGCTTACCATTGTCCAGTCTAGTACATAACTGTATTAATGCTGTGAAATATTATTACTTTGAATGCCTTAAATATGCAAGAGCGCATTTGGGTAAGTTTATGCTAATAAAAGATATATGCACTTTTCTTGCCTACCCATACTATTTAATAACCACCAAAAATTAAGCAATATGTAAGCACTGCTTCCAGTTGAAATCAGTCTGTCTGTCTGTCTATCTATCTATCTATCTTTCTATCTTTCTATCTATCTATCCGTCTGTCTATCTTTAAAACTGAAAGACATCCATTAAACATACACAATGACAGCATATTTAGTGTGTAATTGATGCTAAAACACAATTCTCACTCTCCTAATATAGCTGATTTTTGACAATGAACTGCATTTTTCATGTGAAGCATTTGATGTCATAAAGATGTAAACCTCACAAAGCAATTCTGTCACTGGTCAGTTTGCTTGACAGACATCTGACTTTAAGGTACTAGCCAATGGAAACATGGTGACATGTAAATATGAAAGCACATTAGGACAAAATATGCAATAAGATAGAGGCAAAGGGAGATGGCTGCTGGGAATGTATTTCATTTATCCCAGAAAATCTTTAAATCTAAGTATTAATACTACGTTGATGTACTTTTGAAATTGGAGAGCTACTTTTTACTAAAAGTACATCTCCCTTATATAATTAAGTATAATGCAGACCTGCTCAAAAACTTAGTATAATTAAAGAAGTCTTATGCCATAAATGATGATGATGAGAGCTGCTTATGTGAATGTCTATAGTGGTTTTCTCTACCAGTGTCACTGTATTAGACAACTGTTATCAAACTTAGCAATAATGATGCATTAATCTGCCAATCAAGTGTGAAAGCTGGCTATGTGTATAGGCATAGTAAACACATATCATCATCATCCTCAGGGCCGGACTGGGACTAAAAATCAGCCCTGGCATTTAAAGCACACAGGCCCACGTGGACTCCATGCACTATATTGTTGCACACTGATGCTGGCGCAGTACAACATGATGTAGTATGAGTGTGTGTGGGGGGGGAGGGGGTATTTATTTCTCCTAATGACCCTCAACATTACATTATTAGCACCCCAATTACATCAATAAATACCATGACAATACATTATTAGTACCCAAATTACAGCAATAAATAACCCCCCACACACACTCATACTACATCAATCACCCCCACATTATAGCAACCGGCATCACCCCCCACATTACAGCATCACTCCCCACATTACAGCATCACTCCCCACATTACAGCGTCCAGCATCACCCCCCACATTACAGCGTCCAGCATCACTCCCCACATTACAGCGTCCAGCATCACCCCCCACATTACAGAGTCCAGCATCACCCCCCACATTACAGAGTCCAGCATCACCCCCCACATTACAGCGTCCAGCATCACCCCCCACATTACAGCAACCGGCATCACCCCCCACATTACAGCGTCCAGCGTCACCACCCACATTATAACAATACCCTCTCCTACTTATTAGCAATACTAAGCACCAAACACACTACAACATTGCCACCAGCACGCCACCCCATACTACAGCAATACCACCAATTATACAGACGCCACTGTAGGAAACAATGTTTTGCTTTTTTCAAATCTCCCACAAAATAGCAACTACGAACAGAGTACTTACACACACATATAGGTAACAGGTACCCTTTTCCCTCAATGAAATAGTAATGGCAGAATTTTCATGAATCATTCCACATGAAATAAAACTAACATATATCTAAAAAAAACATAACTATTGAATGATCAGTTGAACCCACACGGCCGCATTAAAAGTATTTCCATCTACAGCAAAATGTCAGAGAAAAATATTTTTGTTTTACTACAGTAATTGGATATGCGTCTTTTCTATTCATTTTAAATAACACAGTATATAAATTAAGGGGGATAGAGGAGGTGGGTGAGAAATAATTGGATGTGACCCATCATGATCCATCAGTTTGATTAGATAGGAAACATTTAGATTATTTACCTGGAGACGTCTACCCCCTTGACTCACAGGCAGGGCTGACAAGAGGAATTTTGGGCCCTGATACAGCAACTTCTTTGGGCTCCCATCATATTCAACAATGAAAAACTTGCCTTTGGCAGAAGTTCATATGATGCCACACCGTAGTGTGCCCAGTTCATATTATGCCACATCGTAGTGCCCCAAGGTCATATTATGCCACATAGTATTACCCTCAATTCATATTTGGTCATGCAGAAGTGCCCACAAATCATATTATGGCATAGTAGTGCCCCCAAAACATATACCATACAGTAGTGCCCACAAATCATATTATGTCACAACAGTGCCTCCAAATCATATTATGCCACAATAGTGACCCCAAATAACATTATGCCATAGTAGTGCCCCCAAATCATTAGTAAAGCTCAGACAAAAACTCATTCACAAATAAAAATTGGTACAGCATATCAGATTCTGAGTGTGAGTCCCAAGAGCAGCTTAATACATCATTTACAATGCAAACAAAAATAGATATATTGACATAATTACAGATAAAATTTATGACAAGCAATGTTTTTTCCTCTTAATTAAAAATCTCTGTACAGATAAATATGCAAAAAACATTACAGCGCAATAATGAGCAATACATAGTGTTAAACATTATTGGATACGCTGTAGTGTTCCCAGTTCAAGAAAGGATGGTTAAAAACATATTCCACACGAGCAAATATATGAACTTACCTGATTATGGCATCCTGTGTTCTGTTCTCCTACTGGGCACGCTGGGCGAGGAGGGATCAGCAGCTGTCAGCTCACACAGGCAGTGGGGAGCAGGAATAGAGGGCAGTGGTCGAAGCAGAAATTTAGGAGTGGGGGTATAGAAAATATAAGTGAATGGAGTATGAAGGCTTGATTTTTTATTGTCCCCTCTGTGCATTTCCATTCTTCATTACTACTTGTGTTTTATGATGGCTGCATCCCTGACATTCCCATTCTTAAGATGTCTCTCCCTTTACACTTTCTTTTACCTATGCCCCTGCACCACCTTCTCCGCTGTCTCTAACAAATCTTCCTGTACCACTTACTCCCCTGGCTCTCTCACACGTCTTCCTGCACCCTCTACCCCCCGGCTCTCTCACTCCTCTTCCTGCACTCCCTACCACCCTGGCTCTCTCACCCCCTCTCCCAGAACCCCCTTCCCCTTTGGCTCTCTCACCCCCTCTCCCAGCACCCCCTTCTCCTTTGGCTCTCTCACCCCCTCTCCCAGCACCCCCTTCCCCTTTGGCTCTCTCACCCCCTCTCCCAGAACCCCCTTCCCCTTTGGCTCTCTCACCCCCTCTCCCAGCACCCCCTGGCTCTCTCACCCCCTCTCCCAGAACCCCCTTCCCCTTTGGCTCTCTCACCCCCTCTCCCAGCACCCCCTGGCTCTCTCACCCCTTCTCCTAGCACCCCCTGGCTCTCTCACCCCTCTCACAGCACCTCTTCCCCTTTGGCTCTCTCACCCCCTTCGGCTCTCTCACCCCCTTTCCCAGCACCCCCTGGCTCTCACCCCCTCTCCCAGCACCCCCTTCAGCTCTCTCACCCCCTCTCCCAGCACCCCCTTCAGCTCTCTCACCCCCTCTCCCAGCACCCCCTTCAGCTCTCTCACCCCCTCTCCCAGCACCCCCTTCAGCTCTCTCTCCCCCTTTCTCAGAACCCCCTTTCCCAGCACCCCCTTCGGCTTTCACCTCCTTTCCCAGCACCCCCTTCGGCTCTCTCACCCCCTCTCCCAGCATGCCCTGGCTCTCACCCCCTCTCCCAGCACCCCCTTCGGCTCTCTCACCCCCTCTCCCAGCACCCCCTTCGGCTCTCTCACCCCCTCTCCCAGCACCCCCTTCGGCTCTCTCACCCCCTCTCCCAGTATGCCCTGGCTCTCACCCCCTCTCCCTGCACCCCTTTCGGCTCTCTCACCCCCTCTCCCAGCACCCCCTGGCTCTCACCCCCGCGACCCCCCCCCCCCCAGTAAATCGCTAACACCCCCCCCCCCCGAAAATCGCGGCACCCCCGCGACCCCCCCCCCCCGAAAATCGCGGCACCCCCGCGACTCCCCCTAAAATCGCGGCACCACGCGACCCCCCCTAAAATCGCGGGCACCCCCCCGAAAATCGCGGCACCCCCGCGACCCCCCCTCCCCCCCGAATATCGCGGAACCACCGCGACCCCCTCCCCCCCGAAAATCGCGACCCCCCTCCTCTTCAGTAAAAGAAAAAACAAATTAAAAAAAAAAGTAAACTCACCAGTGTAACTGGCTGCACAGCATAACGGGGGAGGGAGCTGGGGAGCGCGCAGCAGAGGTGGCTGGTTCCTGAACCCAGCCACCAAGAAGACAGGGGGAGTCGGGCCGGCCCATATAGCCATCGGCCCTTCTGGCATTTGCCAGAAGTGCCAGATGGCCAGTCCGGCCCTGATCATCCTCATTATCATTTATTTATATAGTGTCACTAATAGCGCAGCGCTGTACAGAGAACCCATTCACATCAGTCCCTACCCTATTGGAGCTTACAGTCTAAATTCCCTAATATAGACACACACTCACACACAGACAGAGAGGGAGAGACTAGGGTCAATTTTGATAGCAGCCAATTAACCTAACAGTATGTTTTTTGGAGTGTGGGAGGAAACCACAGCACCCGGAGGAAACCCACGCAAACACAGGGAGAACATACAAACTTCACACAGATAAGGCCATTGTTGATATAAGTACTGGCTCTGCTTACCATTGTCCAGTCTAGTACATAACTGTATTAATGCTGTGAAATATTATTACTTTGAATGCCTTAAATATGCAAGAGCGCATTTGGGTAAGTTTATGCTAATAAAAGATATATGCACTTTTCTTGCCTACCCATACTATTTAATAACCACCAAAAATTAAGCAATATGTAAGCACTGCTTCCAGTTGAAATCAGTCTGTCTGTCTGTCTGTCTATCTATCTATCTATCTTTCTATCTATCTATCTTTCTATCTTTCTATCTATCTATCCGTCTGTCTATCTTTAAAACTGAAAGACATCCATTAAACATACACAATGACAGCATATTTAGTGTGTAATTGATGCTAAAACACAATTCTCACTCTCCTAATATAGCTGATTTTTGACAATGAACTGCATTTTTCATGTGAAGCATTTGATGTCATAAAGATGTAAACCTCACAAAGCAATTCTGTCACTGGTCAGTTTGCTTGACAGACATCTGACTTTAAGGTACTAGCCAATGGAAACATGGTGACATGTAAATATGAAAGCACATTAGGACAAAATATGCAATAAGATAGAGGCAAAGGGAGATGGCTGCTGGGAATGTATTTCATTTATCCCAGAAAATCTTTAAATCTAAGTATTAATACTACGTTGATGTACTTTTGAAATTGGAGAGCTACTTTTTACTAAAAGTACATCTCCCTTATATAATTAAGTATAATGCAGACCTGCTCAAAAACTTAGTATAATTAAAGAAGTCTTATGCCATAAATGATGATGATGAGAGCTGCTTATGTGAATGTCTATAGTGGTTTTCTCTACCAGTGTCACTGTATTAGACAACTGTTATCAAACTTAGTAATAATGATGCATTAATCTGCCAATCAAGTGTGAAAGCTGGCTATGTGTATAGGCATAGTAAACACATATCATCATCATCCTCATTATCATTTATTTATATAGTGTCACTAATAGCGCAGCGCTGTACAGAGAACCCATTCACATCAGTCCCTACCCTATTGGAGCTTACAGTCTAAATTCCCTAATATAGACACACACTCACACACAGACAGAGAGGGAGAGACTAGGGTCAATTTTGATAGCAGCCAATTAACCTAACAGTATGTTTTTTGGAGTGTGGGAGGAAACCCACGCAAACACAGGGAGAACATACAAACTTCACACAGATAAGGCCATTGTTGATATAAGTACTGGCTCTGCTTACCATTGTCCAGTCTAGTACATAACTGTATTAATGCTGTGAAATATTATTACTTTGAATGCCTTAAATATGCAAGAGCGCATTTGGGTAAGTTTATGCTAATAAAAGATATATGCACTTTTCTTGCCTACCCATACTATTTAATAACCACCAAAAATTAAGCAATATGTAAGCACTGCTTCCAGTTGAAATCAGTCTGTCTGTCTGTCTATCTATCTATCTATCTTTCTATCTTTCTATCTATCTATCCGTCTGTCTATCTTTAAAACTGAAAGACATCCATTAAACATACACAATGACAGCATATTTAGTGTGTAATTGATGCTAAAACACAATTCTCACTCTCCTAATATAGCTGATTTTTGACAATGAACTGCATTTTTCATGTGAAGCATTTGATGTCAAAGATGTAAACCTCACAAAGCAATTCTGTCACTGGTCAGTTTGCTTGACAGACATCTGACTTTAAGGTACTAGCCAATGGAAACATGGTGACATGTAAATATGAAAGCACATTAGGAGAAAATATGCAATAAGATAGAGGCAAAGGGAGATGGCTGCTGGGAATGTATTTCATTTATCCCAGAAAATCTTTAAATCTAAGTATTAATACTACGTTGATGTACTTTTGAAATTGGAGAGCTACTTTTTACTAAAAGTACATCTCCCTTATATAATTAAGTATAATGCAGACCTGCTCAAAAACTTAGTATAATTAAAGAAGTCTTATGCAATAAATGATGATGATGAGAGCTGCTTATGTGAATGTCTATAGTGGTTTTCTCTACCAGTGTCACTGTATTAGACAACTGTTATCAAACTTAGCAATAATGATGCATTAATCTGCCAATCAAGTGTGAAAGCTGGCTATGTGTATAGGCATAGTAAACACATATCATCATCATCCTCATTATCATTTATTTATATAGTGTCACTAATAGCGCAGCGCTGTACAGAGAACCCATTCACATCAGTCCCTACCCTATTGGAGCTTACAGTCTAAATTCCCTAATATAGACACACACTCACACATAGACAGAGAGGGAGAGACTAGGGTCAATTTTGATAGCAGCCAATTAACCTAACAGTATGTTTTTTGGAGTGTGGGAGGAAACCACAGCACCCGGAGGAAACCCACGCAAACACAGGGAGAACATACAAACTTCACACAGATAAGGCCATTGTTGATATAAGTACTGGCTCTGCTTACCATTGTCCAGTCTAGTACATAACTGTATTAATGCTGTGAAATATTATTACTTTGAATGCCTTAAATATGCAAGAGCGCATTTGGGTAAGTTTATGCTAATAAAAGATATATGCACTTTTCTTGCCTACCCATACTATTTAATAACCACCAAAAATTAAGCAATATGTAAGCACTGCTTCCAGTTGAAATCAGTCTGTCTGTCTGTCTATCTATCTATCTTTCTATCTTTCTATCTTTCTATCTATCTATCCGTCTGTCTATCTTTAAAACTGAAAGACATCCATTAAACATACACAATGACAACATATTTAGTGTGTAATTGATGCTAAAGCACAATTCTCACTCTCCTAATATAGCTGATTTTTGACAATGAACTGTATTTTTCATGTGAAGCATTTGATGTCATAAAGATGTAAACCTCACAAAGCAATTCTGTCACTGGTCAGTTTGCTTGACAGACATCTGACTTTAAGGTACTAGCCAATGGAAACATGGTGACATGTAAATATGAAAGCACATTAGGACAAAATATGCAATAAGATAGAGGCAAAGGGAGATGGCTGCTGGGAATGTATTTCATTTATCCCAGAAAATCTTTAAATCTAAGTATTAATACTACGTTGATGTACTTTTGAAATTGGAGAGCTACTTTTTACTAAAAGTACATCGCCCTTATATAATTAAGTATAATGCAGACCTGCTCAAAAACTTAGTATAATTAAAGAAGTCTTATGCCATAAATGATGATGATGAGAGCTGCTTATGTGAATGTCTATAGTGGTTTTCTCTACCAGTGTCACTGTATTAGACAACTGTTATCAAACTTAGCAATAATGATGCATTAATCTGCCAATCAAGTGTGAAAGCTGGCTATGTGTATAGGCATAGTAAACACATATCATCATCATCCTCATTATCATTTATTTATATAGTGTCACTAATAGCGCAGCGCTGTACAGAGAACCCATTCACATCAGTCCCTACCCTATTGGAGCTTACAGTCTAAATTCCCTAATATAGACACACACTCACACACAGACAGAGAGGGAGAGACTAGGGTCAATTTTGATAGCAGCCAATTAACCTAACAGTATGTTTTTTGGAGTGTGGGAGGAAACCACAGCACCCGGAGGAAACCCACGCAAACACAGGGAGAACATACAAACTTCACACAGATAAGGCCATTGTTGATATAAGTACTGGCTCTGCTTACCATTGTCCAGTCTAGTACATAACTGTATTAATGCTGTGAAATATTATTACTTTGAATGCCTTAAATATGCAAGAGCGCATTTGGGTAAGTTTATGCTAATAAAAGATATATGCACTTTTCTTGCCTACCCATACTATTTAATAACCACCAAAAATTAAGCAATATGTAAGCACTGCTTCCAGTTGAAATCAGTCTGTCTGTCTGTCTGTCTGTCTATCTATCTATCTTTCTATCTATCTATCTTTCTATCTTTCTATCTATCTATCCGTCTGTCTATCTTTAAAACTGAAAGACATCCATTAAACATACACAATGACAGCATATTTAGTGTGTAATTGATGCTAAAACACAATTCTCACTCTCCTAATATAGCTGATTTTTGACAATGAACTGCATTTTTCATGTGAAGCATTTGATGTCATAAAGATGTAAACCTCACAAAGCAATTCTGTCACTGGTCAGTTTGCTTGACAGACATCTGACTTTAAGGTACTAGCCAATGGAAACATGGTGACATGTAAATATGAAAGCACATTAGGACAAAATATGCAATAAGATAGAGGCAAAGGGAGATGGCTGCTGGGAATATATTTCATTTATCCCAGAAAATCTTTAAATCTAAGTATTAATACTACGTTGATGTACTTTTGAAATTGGAGAGCTACTTTTTACTAAAAGTACATCTCCCTTATATAATTAAGTATAATGCAGACCTGCTCAAAAACTTAGTATAATTAAAGAAGTCTTATGCAATAAATGATGATGATGAGAGCTGCTTATGTGAATGTCTATAGTGGTTTTCTCTACCAGTGTCATTGTATTAGACAACTGTTATCAAACTTAGCAATAATGATGCATTAATCTGCCAATCAAGTGTGAAAGCTGGCTATGTGTATAGGCATAGTAAACACATATCATCATCATCCTCATTATCATTTATTTATATAGTGTCACTAATAGCGCAGCGCTGTACAGAGAACCCATTCACATCAGTCCCTACCCTATTGGAGCTTACAGTCTAAATTCCCTAATATAGACACACACTCACACACAGACAGAGAGGGAGAGACTAGGGTCAATTTTGATAGCAGCCAATTAACCTAACAGTATGTTTTTTGGAGTGTGGGAGGAAACCCACGCAAACACAGGGAGAACATACAAACTTCACACAGATAAGGCCATTGTTGATATAAGTACTGGCTCTGCTTACCATTGTCCAGTCTAGTACATAACTGTATTAATGCTGTGAAATATTATTACTTTGAATGCCTTAAATATGCAAGAGCGCATTTGGGTAAGTTTATGCTAATAAAAGATATATGCACTTTTCTTGCCTACCCATACTATTTAATAACCACCAAAAATTAAGCAATATGTAAGCACTGCTTCCAGTTGAAATCAGTCTGTCTGTCTGTCTATCTATCTATCTTTCTATCTATCTATCTTTCTATCTTTCTATCTATCTATCCGTCTGTCTATCTTTAAAACTGAAAGACATCCATTAAACATACACAATGACAGCATATTTAGTGTGTAATTGATGCTAAAGCACAATTCTCACTCTCCTAATATAGCTGATTTTTGACAATGAACTGCATTTTTCATGTGAAGCATTTGATGTCATAAAGATGTAAACCTCACAAAGCAATTCTGTCACTGGTCAGTTTGCTTGACAGACATCTGACTTTAAGGTACTAGCCAATGGAAACATGGTGACATGTAAATATGAAAGCACATTAGGACAAAATATGCAATAAGATAGAGGCAAAGGGAGATGGCTGCTGGGAATGTATTTCATTTATCCCAGAAAATCTTTAAATCTAAGTATTAATACTACGTTGATGTACTTTTGAAATTGGAGAGCTACTTTTTACTAAAAGTACATCTCCCTTATATAATTAAGTATAATGCAGACCTGCTCAAAAACTTAGTATAATTAAAGAAGTCTTATGCCATAAATGATGATGATGAGAGCTGCTTATGTGAATGTCTATAGTGGTTTTCTCTACCAGTGTCACTGTATTAGACAACTGTTATCAAACTTAGCAATAATGATGCATTAATCTGCCAATCAAGTGTGAAAGCTGGCTATGTGTATAGGCATAGTAAACACATATCATCATCATCCTCATTATCATTTATTTATATAGTGTCACTAATAGCGCAGCGCTGTACAGAGAACCCATTCACATCAGTCCCTACCCTATTGGAGCTTACAGTCTAAATTCCCTAATATAGACACACACTCACACACAGACAGAGAGGGAGAGACTAGGGTCAATTTTGATAGCAGCCAATTAACCTAACAGTATGTTTTTTGGAGTGTGGGAGGAAACCACAGCACCCGGAGGAAACCCACGCAAACACAGGGAGAACATACAAACTTCACACAGATAAGGCCATTGTTGATATAAGTACTGGCTCTGCTTACCATTGTCCAGTCTAGTACATAACTGTATTAATGCTGTGAAATATTATTACTTTGAATGCCTTAAATATGCAAGAGCGCATTTGGGTAAGTTTATGCTAATAAAAGATATATGCACTTTTCTTGCCTACCCATACTATTTAATAACCACCAAAAATTAAGCAATATGTAAGCACTGCTTCCAGTTGAAATCAGTCTGTCTGTCTGTCTGTCTGTCTATCTATCTATCTATCTATCTATCTATCTATCTATCTATCTATCTATCCGTCTGTCTATCTTTAAAACTGAAAGACATCCATTAAACATACACAATGACAGCATATTTAGTGTGTAATTGATGCTAAAACACAATTCTCACTCTCCTAATATAGCTGATTTTTGACAATGAACTGCATTTTTCATGTGAAGCATTTGATGTCATAAAGATGTAAACCTCACAAAGCAATTCTGTCACTGGTCAGTTTGCTTGACAGACATCTGACTTTAAGGTACTAGCCAATGGAAACATGGTGACATGTAAATATGAAAGCACATTAGGAGAAAATATGCAATAAGATAGAGGCAAAGGGAGATGGCTGCTGGGAATGTATTTCATTTATCCCAGAAAATCTTTAAATCTAAGTATTAATACTACGTTGATGTACTTTTGAAATTGGAGAGCTACTTTTTACTAAAAGTACATCTCCCTTATATAATTAAGTATAATGCAGACCTGCTCAAAAACTTAGTATAATTAAAGAAGTCTTATGCCATAAATGATGATGATGAGAGCTGCTTATGTGAATGTCTATAGTGGTTTTCTCTACCAGTGTCACTGTATTAGACAACTGTTATCAAACTTAGCAATAATGATGCATTAATCTGCCAATCAAGTGTGAAAGCTGGCTATGTGTATAGGCATAGTAAACACATATCATCATCATCCTCATTATCATTTATTTATATAGTGTCACTAATAGCGCAGCGCTGTACAGAGAACCCATTCACATCAGTCCCTACCCTATTGGAGCTTACAGTCTAAATTCCCTAATATAGACACACACTCACACACAGACAGAGAGGGAGAGACTAGGGTCAATTTTGATAGCAGCCAATTAACCTAACAGTATGTTTTTTGGAGTGTGGGAGGAAACCACAGCACCCGGAGGAAACCCACGCAAACACAGGGAGAACATACAAACTTCACACAGATAAGGCCATTGTTGATATAAGTACTGGCTCTGCTTACCATTGTCCAGTCTAGTACATAACTGTATTAATGCTGTGAAATATTATTACTTTGAATGCCTTAAATATGCAAGAGCGCATTTGGGTACGTTTATGCTAATAAAAGATATATGCACTTTTCTTGCCTACCCATACTATTTAATAACCACCAAAAATTAAGCAATATGTAAGCACTGCTTCCAGTTGAAATCAGTCTGTCTGTCTGTCTGTCTGTCTGTCTATCTATCTATCTATCTATCTATCTTTCTATCTATCTATCTATCTATCTTTCTATCTTTCTATCTATCTATCCGTCTGTCTATCTTTAAAACTGAAAGACATCCATTAAACATACACAATGACAGCATATTTAGTGTGTAATTGATGCTAAAACACAATTCTCACTCTCCTAATATAGCTGATTTTTGACAATGAACTGCATTTTTCATGTGAAGCATTTGATGTCATAAAGATGTAAACCTCACAAAGCAATTCTGTCACTGGTCAGTTTGCTTGACAGACATCTGACTTTAAGGTACTAGCCAATGGAAACATGGTGACATGTAAATATGAAAGCACATTAGGACAAAATATGCAATAAGATAGAGGCAAAGGGAGATGGCTGCTGGGAATGTATTTCATTTATCCCAGAAAATCTTTAAATCTAAGTATTAATACTACGTTGATGTACTTTTGAAAT
>NW_027447221.1:482529-505029 GCF_038048845.1 Mixophyes fleayi | reverse complement strand
TTAAAGAAGTCTTATGCCATAAATGATGATGATGAGAGCTGCTTATGTGAATGTCTATAGTGGTTTTCTCTACCAGTGTCACTGTATTAGACAACTGTTATCAAACTTAGCAATAATGATGCATTAATCTGCCAATCAAGTGTGAAAGCTGGCTATGTGTATAGGCATAGTAAACACATATCATCATCATCCTCATTATCATTTATTTATATAGTGTCACTAATAGCGCAGCGCTGTACAGAGAACCCATTCACATCAGTCCCTACCCTATTGGAGCTTACAGTCTAAATTCCCTAATATAGACACACACTCACACACAGACAGAGAGGGAGAGACTAGGGTCAATTTTGATAGCAGCCAATTAACCTAACAGTATGTTTTTTGGAGTGTGGGAGGAAACCACAGCACCCGGAGGAAACCCACGCAAACACAGGGAGAACATACAAACTTCACACAGATAAGGCCATTGTTGATATAAGTACTGGCTCTGCTTACCATTGTCCAGTCTAGTACATAACTGTATTAATGCTGTGAAATATTATTACTTTGAATGCCTTAAATATGCAAGAGCGCATTTGGGTAAGTTTATGCTAATAAAAGATATATGCACTTTTCTTGCCTACCCATACTATTTAATAACCACCAAAAATTAAGCAATATGTAAGCACTGCTTCCAGTTGAAATCAGTCTGTCTGTCTGTCTGTCTGTCTATCTATCTATCTATCTATCTTTCTATCTATCTATCTTTCTATCTTTCTATCTATCTATCCGTCTGTCTATCTTTAAAACTGAAAGACATCCATTAAACATACACAATGACAGCATATTTAGTGTGTAATTGATGCTAAAACACAATTCTCACTCTCCTAATATAGCTGATTTTTGACAATGAACTGCATTTTTCATGTGAAGCATTTGATGTCATAAAGATGTAAACCTCACAAAGCAATTCTGTCACTGGTCAGTTTGCTTGACAGACATCTGACTTTAAGGTACTAGCCAATGGAAACATGGTGACATGTAAATATGAAAGCACATTAGGACAAAATATGCAATAAGATAGAGGCAAAGGGAGATGGCTGCTGGGAATGTATTTCATTTATCCCAGAAAATCTTTAAATCTAAGTATTAATACTACGTTGATGTACTTTTGAAATTGGAGAGCTACTTTTTACTAAAAGTACATCTCCCTTATATAATTAAGTATAATGCAGACCTGCTCAAAAACTTAGTATAATTAAAGAAGTCTTATGCCATAAATGATGATGATGAGAGCTGCTTATGTGAATGTCTATAGTGGTTTTCTCTACCAGTGTCACTGTATTAGACAACTGTTATCAAACTTAGCAATAATGATGCATTAATCTGCCAATCAAGTGTGAAAGCTGGCTATGTGTATAGGCATAGTAAACACATATCATCATCATCCTCATTATCATTTATTTATATAGTGTCACTAATAGCGCAGCGCTGTACAGAGAACCCATTCACATCAGTCCCTACCCTATTGGAGCTTACAGTCTAAATTCCCTAATATAGACACACACTCACACACAGACAGAGAGGGAGAGACTAGGGTCAATTTTGATAGCAGCCAATTAACCTAACAGTATGTTTTTTGGAGTGTGGGAGGAAACCACAGCACCCGGAGGAAACCCACGCAAACACAGGGAGAACATACAAACTTCACACAGATAAGGCCATTGTTGATATAAGTACTGGCTCTGCTTACCATTGTCCAGTCTAGTACATAACTGTATTAATGCTGTGAAATATTATTACTTTGAATGCCTTAAATATGCAAGAGCGCATTTGGGTAAGTTTATGCTAATAAAAGATATATGCACTTTTCTTGCCTACCCATACTATTTAATAACCACCAAAAATTAAGCAATATGTAAGCACTGCTTCCAGTTGAAATCAGTCTGTCTGTCTGTCTGTCTGTCTATCTATCTATCTATCTATCTATCTTTCTATCTATCTATCTTTCTATCTTTCTATCTATCTATCCGTCTGTCTATCTTTAAAACTGAAAGACATCCATTAAACATACACAATGACAGCATATTTAGTGTGTAATTGATGCTAAAACACAATTCTCACTCTCCTAATATAGCTGATTTTTGACAATGAACTGCATTTTTCATGTGAAGCATTTGATGTCATAAAGATGTAAACCTCACAAAGCAATTCTGTCACTGGTCAGTTTGCTTGACAGACATCTGACTTTAAGGTACTAGCCAATGGAAACATGGTGACATGTAAATATGAAAGCACATTAGGACAAAATATGCAATAAGATAGAGGCAAAGGGAGATGGCTGCTGGGAATGTATTTCATTTATCCCAGAAAATCTTTAAATCTAAGTATTAATACTACGTTGATGTACTTTTGAAATTGGAGAGCTACTTTTTACTAAAAGTACATCTCCCTTATATAATTAAGTATAATGCAGACCTGCTCAAAAACTTAGTATAATTAAAGAAGTCTTATGCCATAAATGATGATGATGAGAGCTGCTTATGTGAATGTCTATAGTGGTTTTCTCTACCAGTGTCACTGTATTAGACAACTGTTATCAAACTTAGCAATAATGATGCATTAATCTGCCAATCAAGTGTGAAAGCTGGCTATGTGTATAGGCATAGTAAACACATATCATCATCATCCTCATTATCATTTATTTATATAGTGTCACTAATAGCGCAGCGCTGTACAGAGAACCCATTCACATCAGTCCCTACCCTATTGGAGCTTACAGTCTAAATTCCCTAATATAGACACACACTCACACACAGACAGAGAGGGAGAGACTAGGGTCAATTTTGATAGCAGCCAATTAACCTAACAGTATGTTTTTTGGAGTGTGGGAGGAAACCACAGCACCCGGAGGAAACCCACGCAAACACAGGGAGAACATACAAACTTCACACAGATAAGGCCATTGTTGATATAAGTACTGGCTCTGCTTACCATTGTCCAGTCTAGTACATAACTGTATTAATGCTGTGAAATATTATTACTTTGAATGCCTTAAATATGCAAGAGCGCATTTGGGTAAGTTTATGCTAATAAAAGATATATGCACTTTTCTTGCCTACCCATACTATTTAATAACCACCAAAAATTAAGCAATATGTAAGCACTGCTTCCAGTTGAAATCAGTCTGTCTGTCTGTCTGTCTGTCTATCTATCTATCTATCTATCTTTCTATCTATCTATCTTTCTATCTTTCTATCTATCTATCCGTCTGTCTATCTTTAAAACTGAAAGACATCCATTAAACATACACAATGACAGCATATTTAGTGTGTAATTGATGCTAAAACACAATTCTCACTCTCCTAATATAGCTGATTTTTGACAATGAACTGCATTTTTCATGTGAAGCATTTGATGTCATAAAGATGTAAACCTCACAAAGCAATTCTGTCACTGGTCAGTTTGCTTGACAGACATCTGACTTTAAGGTACTAGCCAATGGAAACATGGTGACATGTAAATATGAAAGCACATTAGGACAAAATATGCAATAAGATAGAGGCAAAGGGAGATGGCTGCTGGGAATGTATTTCATTTATCCCAGAAAATCTTTAAATCTAAGTATTAATACTACGTTGATGTACTTTTGAAATTGGAGAGCTACTTTTTACTAAAAGTACATCTCCCTTATATAATTAAGTATAATGCAGACCTGCTCAAAAACTTAGTATAATTAAAGAAGTCTTATGCCATAAATGATGATGATGAGAGCTGCTTATGTGAATGTCTATAGTGGTTTTCTCTACCAGTGTCACTGTATTAGACAACTGTTATCAAACTTAGCAATAATGATGCATTAATCTGCCAATCAAGTGTGAAAGCTGGCTATGTGTATAGGCATAGTAAACACATATCATCATCATCCTCATTATCATTTATTTATATAGTGTCACTAATAGCGCAGCGCTGTACAGAGAACCCATTCACATCAGTCCCTACCCTATTGGAGCTTACAGTCTAAATTCCCTAATATAGACACACACTCACACACAGACAGAGAGGGAGAGACTAGGGTCAATTTTGATAGCAGCCAATTAACCTAACAGTATGTTTTTTGGAGTGTGGGAGGAAACCACAGCACCCGGAGGAAACCCACGCAAACACAGGGAGAACATACAAACTTCACACAGATAAGGCCATTGTTGATATAAGTACTGGCTCTGCTTACCATTGTCCAGTCTAGTACATAACTGTATTAATGCTGTGAAATATTATTACTTTGAATGCCTTAAATATGCAAGAGCGCATTTGGGTAAGTTTATGCTAATAAAAGATATATGCACTTTTCTTGCCTACCCATACTATTTAATAACCACCAAAAATTAAGCAATATGTAAGCACTGCTTCCAGTTGAAATCAGTCTGTCTGTCTGTCTGTCTGTCTATCTATCTATCTATCTATCTATCTATCTTTCTATCTATCTATCTTTCTATCTATCTATCTATCTATCCGTCTGTCTATCTTTAAAACTGAAAGACATCCATTAAACATACACAATGACAGCATATTTAGTGTGTAATTGATGCTAAAACACAATTCTCACTCTCCTAATATAGCTGATTTTTGACAATGAACTGCATTTTTCATGTGAAGCATTTGATGTCATAAAGATGTAAACCTCACAAAGCAATTCTGTCACTGGTCAGTTTGCTTGACAGACATCTGACTTTAAGGTACTAGCCAATGGAAACATGGTGACATGTAAATATGAAAGCACATTAGGACAAAATATGCAATAAGATAGAGGCAAAGGGAGATGGCTGCTGGGAATGTATTTCATTTATCCCAGAAAATCTTTAAATCTAAGTATTAATACTACGTTGATGTACTTTTGAAATTGGAGAGCTACTTTTTACTAAAAGTACATCTCCCTTATATAATTAAGTATAATGCAGACCTGCTCAAAAACTTAGTATAATTAAAGAAGTCTTATGCCATAAATGATGATGATGAGAGCTGCTTATGTGAATGTCTATAGTGGTTTTCTCTACCAGTGTCACTGTATTAGACAACTGTTATCAAACTTAGCAATAATGATGCATTAATCTGCCAATCAAGTGTGAAAGCTGGCTATGTGTATAGGCATAGTAAACACATATCATCATCATCCTCATTATCATTTATTTATATAGTGTCACTAATAGCGCAGCGCTGTACAGAGAACCCATTCACATCAGTCCCTACCCTATTGGAGCTTACAGTCTAAATTCCCTAATATAGACACACACTCACACACAGACAGAGAGGGAGAGACTAGGGTCAATTTTGATAGCAGCCAATTAACCTAACAGTATGTTTTTTGGAGTGTGGGAGGAAACCACAGCACCCGGAGGAAACCCACGCAAACACAGGGAGAACATACAAACTTCACACAGATAAGGCCATTGTTGATATAAGTACTGGCTCTGCTTACCATTGTCCAGTCTAGTACATAACTGTATTAATGCTGTGAAATATTATTACTTTGAATGCCTTAAATATGCAAGAGCGCATTTGGGTAAGTTTATGCTAATAAAAGATATATGCACTTTTCTTGCCTACCCATACTATTTAATAACCACCAAAAATTAAGCAATATGTAAGCACTGCTTCCAGTTGAAATCAGTCTGTCTGTCTGTCTGTCTGTCTATCTATCTATCTATCTATCTATCTTTCTATCTATCTATCTTTCTATCTTTCTATCTATCTATCCGTCTGTCTATCTTTAAAACTGAAAGACATCCATTAAACATACACAATGACAGCATATTTAGTGTGTAATTGATGCTAAAACACAATTCTCACTCTCCTAATATAGCTGATTTTTGACAATGAACTGCATTTTTCATGTGAAGCATTTGATGTCATAAAGATGTAAACCTCACAAAGCAATTCTGTCACTGGTCAGTTTGCTTGACAGACATCTGACTTTAAGGTACTAGCCAATGGAAACATGGTGACATGTAAATATGAAAGCACATTAGGACAAAATATGCAATAAGATAGAGGCAAAGGGAGATGGCTGCTGGGAATGTATTTCATTTATCCCAGAAAATCTTTAAATCTAAGTATTAATACTACGTTGATGTACTTTTGAAATTGGAGAGCTACTTTTTACTAAAAGTACATCTCCCTTATATAATTAAGTATAATGCAGACCTGCTCAAAAACTTAGTATAATTAAAGAAGTCTTATGCCATAAATGATGATGATGAGAGCTGCTTATGTGAATGTCTATAGTGGTTTTCTCTACCAGTGTCACTGTATTAGACAACTGTTATCAAACTTAGCAATAATGATGCATTAATCTGCCAATCAAGTGTGAAAGCTGGCTATGTGTATAGGCATAGTAAACACATATCATCATCATCCTCATTATCATTTATTTATATAGTGTCACTAATAGCGCAGCGCTGTACAGAGAACCCATTCACATCAGTCCCTACCCTATTGGAGCTTACAGTCTAAATTCCCTAATATAGACACACACTCACACACAGACAGAGAGGGAGAGACTAGGGTCAATTTTGATAGCAGCCAATTAACCTAACAGTATGTTTTTTGGAGTGTGGGAGGAAACCACAGCACCCGGAGGAAACCCACGCAAACACAGGGAGAACATACAAACTTCACACAGATAAGGCCATTGTTGATATAAGTACTGGCTCTGCTTACCATTGTCCAGTCTAGTACATAACTGTATTAATGCTGTGAAATATTATTACTTTGAATGCCTTAAATATGCAAGAGCGCATTTGGGTAAGTTTATGCTAATAAAAGATATATGCACTTTTCTTGCCTACCCATACTATTTAATAACCACCAAAAATTAAGCAATATGTAAGCACTGCTTCCAGTTGAAATCAGTCTGTCTGTCTGTCTGTCTGTCTGTCTATCTATCTATCTATCTATCTTTCTATCTATCTATCTTTCTATCTATCTATCTATCTATCCGTCTGTCTATCTTTAAAACTGAAAGACATCCATTAAACATACACAATGACAGCATATTTAGTGTGTAATTGATGCTAAAACACAATTCTCACTCTCCTAATATAGCTGATTTTTGACAATGAACTGCATTTTTCATGTGAAGCATTTGATGTCATAAAGATGTAAACCTCACAAAGCAATTCTGTCACTGGTCAGTTTGCTTGACAGACATCTGACTTTAAGGTACTAGCCAATGGAAACATGGTGACATGTAAATATGAAAGCACATTAGGACAAAATATGCAATAAGATAGAGGCAAAGGGAGATGGCTGCTGGGAATGTATTTCATTTATCCCAGAAAATCTTTAAATCTAAGTATTAATACTACGTTGATGTACTTTTGAAATTGGAGAGCTACTTTTTACTAAAAGTACATCTCCCTTATATAATTAAGTATAATGCAGACCTGCTCAAAAACTTAGTATAATTAAAGAAGTCTTATGCCATAAATGATGATGATGAGAGCTGCTTATGTGAATGTCTATAGTGGTTTTCTCTACCAGTGTCACTGTATTAGACAACTGTTATCAAACTTAGCAATAATGATGCATTAATCTGCCAATCAAGTGTGAAAGCTGGCTATGTGTATAGGCATAGTAAACACATATCATCATCATCCTCATTATCATTTATTTATATAGTGTCACTAATAGCGCAGCGCTGTACAGAGAACCCATTCACATCAGTCCCTACCCTATTGGAGCTTACAGTCTAAATTCCCTAATATAGACACACACTCACACACAGACAGAGAGGGAGAGACTAGGGTCAATTTTGATAGCAGCCAATTAACCTAACAGTATGTTTTTTGGAGTGTGGGAGGAAACCACAGCACCCGGAGGAAACCCACGCAAACACAGGGAGAACATACAAACTTCACACAGATAAGGCCATTGTTGATATAAGTACTGGCTCTGCTTACCATTGTCCAGTCTAGTACATAACTGTATTAATGCTGTGAAATATTATTACTTTGAATGCCTTAAATATGCAAGAGCGCATTTGGGTAAGTTTATGCTAATAAAAGATATATGCACTTTTCTTGCCTACCCATACTATTTAATAACCACCAAAAATTAAGCAATATGTAAGCACTGCTTCCAGTTGAAATCAGTCTGTCTGTCTGTCTGTCTGTCTGTCTATCTATCTATCTATCTTTCTATCTATCTATCTTTCTATCTTTCTATCTATCTATCCGTCTGTCTATCTTTAAAACTGAAAGACATCCATTAAACATACACAATGACAGCATATTTAGTGTGTAATTGATGCTAAAACACAATTCTCACTCTCCTAATATAGCTGATTTTTGACAATGAACTGCATTTTTCATGTGAAGCATTTGATGTCATAAAGATGTAAACCTCACAAAGCAATTCTGTCACTGGTCAGTTTGCTTGACAGACATCTGACTTTAAGGTACTAGCCAATGGAAACATGGTGACATGTAAATATGAAAGCACATTAGGACAAAATATGCAATAAGATAGAGGCAAAGGGAGATGACTGCTGGGAATGTATTTCATTTATCCCAGAAAATCTTTAAATCTAAGTATTAATACTACGTTGATGTACTTTTGAAATTGGAGAGCTACTTTTTACTAAAAGTACATCTCCCTTATATAATTAAGTATAATGCAGACCTGCTCAAAAACTTAGTATAATTAAAGAAGTCTTATGCCATAAATGATGATGATGAGAGCTGCTTATGTGAATGTCTATAGTGGTTTTCTCTACCAGTGTCACTGTATTAGACAACTGTTATCAAACTTAGCAATAATGATGCATTAATCTGCCAATCAAGTGTGAAAGCTGGCTATGTGTATAGGCATAGTAAACACATATCATCATCATCCTCATTATCATTTATTTATATAGTGTCACTAATAGCGCAGCGCTGTACAGAGAACCCATTCACATCAGTCCCTACCCTATTGGAGCTTACAGTCTAAATTCCCTAATATAGACACACACTCACACACAGACAGAGAGGGAGAGACTAGGGTCAATTTTGATAGCAGCCAATTAACCTAACAGTATGTTTTTTGGAGTGTGGGAGGAAACCACAGCACCCGGAGGAAACCCACGCAAACACAGGGAGAACATACAAACTTCACACAGATAAGGCCATTGTTGATATAAGTACTGGCTCTGCTTACCATTGTCCAGTCTAGTACATAACTGTATTAATGCTGTGAAATATTATTACTTTGAATGCCTTAAATATGCAAGAGCGCATTTGGGTAAGTTTATGCTAATAAAAGATATATGCACTTTTCTTGCCTACCCATACTATTTAATAACCACCAAAAATTAAGCAATATGTAAGCACTGCTTCCAGTTGAAATCAGTCTGTCTGTCTGTCTGTCTGTCTATCTATCTATCTATCTATCTATCTTTCTATCTATCTATCTATCTATCCGTCTGTCTATCTTTAAAACTGAAAGACATCCATTAAACATACACAATGACAGCATATTTAGTGTGTAATTGATGCTAAAACACAATTCTCACTCTCCTAATATAGCTGATTTTTGACAATGAACTGCATTTTTCATGTGAAGCATTTGATGTCATAAAGATGTAAACCTCACAAAGCAATTCTGTCACTGGTCAGTTTGCTTGACAGACATCTGACTTTAAGGTACTAGCCAATGGAAACATGGTGACATGTAAATATGAAAGCACATTAGGACAAAATATGCAATAAGATAGAGGCAAAGGGAGATGGCTGCTGGGAATGTATTTCATTTATCCCAGAAAATCTTTAAATCTAAGTATTAATACTACGTTGATGTACTTTTGAAATTGGAGAGCTACTTTTTACTAAAAGTACATCTCCCTTATATAATTAAGTATAATGCAGACCTGCTCAAAAACTTAGTATAATTAAAGAAGTCTTATGCCATAAATGATGATGATGAGAGCTGCTTATGTGAATGTCTATAGTGGTTTTCTCTACCAGTGTCACTGTATTAGACAACTGTTATCAAACTTAGCAATAATGATGCATTAATCTGCCAATCAAGTGTGAAAGCTGGCTATGTGTATAGGCATAGTAAACACATATCATCATCATCCTCATTATCATTTATTTATATAGTGTCACTAATAGCGCAGCGCTGTACAGAGAACCCATTCACATCAGTCCCTACCCTATTGGAGCTTACAGTCTAAATTCCCTAATATAGACACACACTCACACACAGACAGAGAGGGAGAGACTAGGGTCAATTTTGATAGCAGCCAATTAACCTAACAGTATGTTTTTTGGAGTGTGGGAGGAAACCACAGCACCCGGAGGAAACCCACGCAAACACAGGGAGAACATACAAACTTCACACAGATAAGGCCATTGTTGATATAAGTACTGGCTCTGCTTACCATTGTCCAGTCTAGTACATAACTGTATTAATGCTGTGAAATATTATTACTTTGAATGCCTTAAATATGCAAGAGCGCATTTGGGTAAGTTTATGCTAATAAAAGATATATGCACTTTTCTTGCCTACCCATACTATTTAATAACCACCAAAAATTAAGCAATATGTAAGCACTGCTTCCAGTTGAAATCAGTCTGTCTGTCTGTCTGTCTGTCTATCTATCTATCTATCTTTCTATCTATCTATCTTTCTATCTTTCTATCTATCTATCCGTCTGTCTATCTTTAAAACTGAAAGACATCCATTAAACATACACAATGACAGCATATTTAGTGTGTAATTGATGCTAAAACACAATTCTCACTCTCCTAATATAGCTGATTTTTGACAATGAACTGCATTTTTCATGTGAAGCATTTGATGTCATAAAGATGTAAACCTCACAAAGCAATTCTGTCACTGGTCAGTTTGCTTGACAGACATCTGACTTTAAGGTACTAGCCAATGGAAACATGGTGACATGTAAATATGAAAGCACATTAGGACAAAATATGCAATAAGATAGAGGCAAAGGGAGATGGCTGCTGGGAATGTATTTCATTTATCCCAGAAAATCTTTAAATCTAAGTATTAATACTACGTTGATGTACTTTTGAAATTGGAGAGCTACTTTTTACTAAAAGTACATCTCCCTTATATAATTAAGTATAATGCAGACCTGCTCAAAAACTTAGTATAATTAAAGAAGTCTTATGCCATAAATGATGATGATGAGAGCTGCTTATGTGAATGTCTATAGTGGTTTTCTCTACCAGTGTCACTGTATTAGACAACTGTTATCAAACTTAGCAATAATGATGCATTAATCTGCCAATCAAGTGTGAAAGCTGGCTATGTGTATAGGCATAGTAAACACATATCATCATCATCCTCATTATCATTTATTTATATAGTGTCACTAATAGCGCAGCGCTGTACAGAGAACCCATTCACATCAGTCCCTACCCTATTGGAGCTTACAGTCTAAATTCCCTAATATAGACACACACTCACACACAGACAGAGAGGGAGAGACTAGGGTCAATTTTGATAGCAGCCAATTAACCTAACAGTATGTTTTTTGGAGTGTGGGAGGAAACCACAGCACCCGGAGGAAACCCACGCAAACACAGGGAGAACATACAAACTTCACACAGATAAGGCCATTGTTGATATAAGTACTGGCTCTGCTTACCATTGTCCAGTCTAGTACATAACTGTATTAATGCTGTGAAATATTATTACTTTGAATGCCTTAAATATGCAAGAGCGCATTTGGGTAAGTTTATGCTAATAAAAGATATATGCACTTTTCTTGCCTACCCATACTATTTAATAACCACCAAAAATTAAGCAATATGTAAGCACTGCTTCCAGTTGAAATCAGTCTGTCTGTCTGTCTGTCTGTCTGTCTATCTATCTATCTATCTTTCTATCTATCTATCTTTCTATCTTTCTATCTATCTATCCGTCTGTCTATCTTTAAAACTGAAAGACATCCATTAAACATACACAATGACAGCATATTTAGTGTGTAATTGATGCTAAAACACAATTCTCACTCTCCTAATATAGCTGATTTTTGACAATGAACTGCATTTTTCATGTGAAGCATTTGATGTCATAAAGATGTAAACCTCACAAAGCAATTCTGTCACTGGTCAGTTTGCTTGACAGACATCTGACTTTAAGGTACTAGCCAATGGAAACATGGTGACATGTAAATATGAAAGCACATTAGGACAAAATATGCAATAAGATAGAGGCAAAGGGAGATGGCTGCTGGGAATGTATTTCATTTATCCCAGAAAATCTTTAAATCTAAGTATTAATACTACGTTGATGTACTTTTGAAATTGGAGAGCTACTTTTTACTAAAAGTACATCTCCCTTATATAATTAAGTATAATGCAGACCTGCTCAAAAACTTAGTATAATTAAAGAAGTCTTATGCCATAAATGATGATGATGAGAGCTGCTTATGTGAATGTCTATAGTGGTTTTCTCTACCAGTGTCACTGTATTAGACAACTGTTATCAAACTTAGCAATAATGATGCATTAATCTGCCAATCAAGTGTGAAAGCTGGCTATGTGTATAGGCATAGTAAACACATATCATCATCATCCTCATTATCATTTATTTATATAGTGTCACTAATAGCGCAGCGCTGTACAGAGAACCCATTCACATCAGTCCCTACCCTATTGGAGCTTACAGTCTAAATTCCCTAATATAGACACACACTCACACACAGACAGAGAGGGAGAGACTAGGGTCAATTTTGATAGCAGCCAATTAACCTAACAGTATGTTTTTTGGAGTGTGGGAGGAAACCACAGCACCCGGAGGAAACCCACGCAAACACAGGGAGAACATACAAACTTCACACAGATAAGGCCATTGTTGATATAAGTACTGGCTCTGCTTACCATTGTCCAGTCTAGTACATAACTGTATTAATGCTGTGAAATATTATTACTTTGAATGCCTTAAATATGCAAGAGCGCATTTGGGTAAGTTTATGCTAATAAAAGATATATGCACTTTTCTTGCCTACCCATACTATTTAATAACCCCAAAAAATTAAGCAATATGTAAGCACGGCTTCCAGTTGAAATCAGTCTGTCTGTCTGTCTATCTATCTATCTATCTTTCTATCTATCTATCTTTCTATCTTTCTATCCATCTATCGGTCTGTCTATCTTTAAAACTGAAAGACATCCATTAAACATACACAATGACAGCATATTTAGTGTGTAATTGATGCTAAAACACAATTCTCACTCTCCTAATATAGCTGATTTTTGACAATGAACTGCATTTTTCATGTGAAGCATTTGATGTCATAAAGATGTAAACCTCACAAAGCAATTCTGTCACTGGTCAGTTTGCTTGACAGACATCTGACTTTAAGGTACTAGCCAATGGAAACATGGTGACATGTAAATATGAAAGCACATTAGGACAAAATATGCAATAAGATAGAGGCAAAGGGAGATGGCTGCTGGGAATGTATTTCATTTATCCCAGAAAATCTTTAAATCTAAGTATTAATACTACGTTGATGTACTTTTGAAATTGGAGAGCTACTTTTTACTAAAAGTACATCTCCCTTATATAATTAAGTATAATGCAGACCTGCTCAAAAACTTAGTATAATTAAAGAAGTCTTATGCCATAAATGATGATGATGAGAGCTGCTTATGTGAATGTCTATAGTGGTTTTCTCTACCAGTGTCACTGTATTAGACAACTGTTATCAAACTTAGCAATAATGATGCATTAATCTGCCAATCAAGTGTGAAAGCTGGCTATGTGTATAGGCATAGTAAACACATATCATCATCATCCTCATTATCATTTATTTATATAGTGTCACTAATAGCGCAGCGCTGTACAGAGAACCCATTCACATCAGTCCCTACCCTATTGGAGCTTACAGTCTAAATTCCCTAATATAGACACACACTCACACACAGACAGAGAGGGAGAGACTAGGGTCAATTTTGATAGCAGCCAATTAACCTAACAGTATGTTTTTTGGAGTGTGGGAGGAAACCACAGCACCCGGAGGAAACCCACGCAAACACAGGGAGAACATACAAACTTCACACAGATAAGGCCATTGTTGATATAAGTACTGGCTCTGCTTACCATTGTCCAGTCTAGTACATAACTGTATTAATGCTGTGAAATATTATTACTTTGAATGCCTTAAATATGCAAGAGCGCATTTGGGTAAGTTTATGCTAATAAAAGATATATGCACTTTTCTTGCCTACCCATACTATTTAATAACCACCAAAAATTAAGCAATATGTAAGCACTGCTTCCAGTTGAAATCAGTCTGTCTGTCTGTCTGTCTGTCTGTCTATCTATCTATCTATCTATCTATCTATCTATCTTTCTATCTATCTATCTATCTATCCGTCTGTCTATCTTTAAAACTGAAAGACATCCATTAAACATACACAATGACAGCATATTTAGTGTGTAATTGATGCTAAAACACAATTCTCACTCTCCTAATATAGCTGATTTTTGACAATGAACTGCATTTTTCATGTGAAGCATTTGATGTCATAAAGATGTAAACCTCACAAAGCAATTCTGTCACTGGTCAGTTTGCTTGACAGACATCTGACTTTAAGGTACTAGCCAATGGAAACATGGTGACATGTAAATATGAAAGCACATTAGGACAAAATATGCAATAAGATAGAGGCAAAGGGAGATGGCTGCTGGGAATGTATTTCATTTATCCCAGAAAATCTTTAAATCTAAGTATTAATACTACGTTGATGTACTTTTGAAATTGGAGAGCTACTTTTTACTAAAAGTACATCTCCCTTATATAATTAAGTATAATGCAGACCTGCTCAAAAACTTAGTATAATTAAAGAAGTCTTATGCCATAAATGATGATGATGAGAGCTGCTTATGTGAATGTCTATAGTGGTTTTCTCTACCAGTGTCACTGTATTAGACAACTGTTATCAAACTTAGCAATAATGATGCATTAATCTGCCAATCAAGTGTGAAAGCTGGCTATGTGTATAGGCATAGTAAACACATATCATCATCATCCTCATTATCATTTATTTATATAGTGTCACTAATAGCGCAGCGCTGTACAGAGAACCCATTCACATCAGTCCCTACCCTATTGGAGCTTACAGTCTAAATTCCCTAATATAGACACACACTCACACACAGACAGAGAGGGAGAGACTAGGGTCAATTTTGATAGCAGCCAATTAACCTAACAGTATGTTTTTTGGAGTGTGGGAGGAAACCACAGCACCCGGAGGAAACCCACGCAAACACAGGGAGAACATACAAACTTCACACAGATAAGGCCATTGTTGATATAAGTACTGGCTCTGCTTACCATTGTCCAGTCTAGTACATAACTGTATTAATGCTGTGAAATATTATTACTTTGAATGCCTTAAATATGCAAGAGCGCATTTGGGTAAGTTTATGCTAATAAAAGATATATGCACTTTTCTTGCCTACCCATACTATTTAATAACCACCAAAAATTAAGCAATATGTAAGCACTGCTTCCAGTTGAAATCAGTCTGTCTGTCTGTCTATCTATCTATCTTTCTATCTATCTATCTTTCTATCTTTCTATCTATCTATCCGTCTGTCTATCTTTAAAACTGAAAGACATCCATTAAACATACACAATGACAGCATATTTAGTGTGTAATTGATGCTAAAACACAATTCTCACTCTCCTAATATAGCTGATTTTTGACAATGAACTGCATTTTTCATGTGAAGCATTTGATGTCATAAAGATGTAAACCTCACAAAGCAATTCTGTCACTGGTCAGTTTGCTTGACAGACATCTGACTTTAAGGTACTAGCCAATGGAAACATGGTGACATGTAAATATGAAAGCACATTAGGACAAAATATGCAATAAGATAGAGGCAAAGGGAGATGGCTGCTGGGAATGTATTTCATTTATCCCAGAAAATCTTTAAATCTAAGTATTAATACTACGTTGATGTACTTTTGAAATTGGAGAGCTACTTTTTACTAAAAGTACATCTCCCTTATATAATTAAGTATAATGCAGACCTGCTCAAAAACTTAGTATAATTAAAGAAGTCTTATGCCATAAATGATGATGATGAGAGCTGCTTATGTGAATGTCTATAGTGGTTTTCTCTACCAGTGTCACTGTATTAGACAACTGTTATCAAACTTAGCAATAATGATGCATTAATCTGCCAATCAAGTGTGAAAGCTGGCTATGTGTATAGGCATAGTAAACACATATCATCATCATCCTCATTATCATTTATTTATATAGTGTCACTAATAGCGCAGCGCTGTACAGAGAACCCATTCACATCAGTCCCTACCCTATTGGAGCTTACAGTCTAAATTCCCTAATATAGACACACACTCACACACAGACAGAGAGGGAGAGACTAGGGTCAATTTTGATAGCAGCCAATTAACCTAACAGTATGTTTTTTGGAGTGTGGGAGGAAACCACAGCACCCGGAGGAAACCCACGCAAACACAGGAAGAACATACAAACTTCACACAGATAAGGCCATTGTTGATATAAGTACTGGCTCTGCTTACCATTGTCCAGTCTAGTACATAACTGTATTAATGCTGTGAAATATTATTACTTTGAATGCCTTAAATATGCAAGAGCGCATTTGGGTAAGTTTATGCTAATAAAAGATATATGCACTTTTCTTGCCTACCCATACTATTTAATAACCACCAAAAATTAAGCAATATGTAAGCACTGCTTCCAGTTGAAATCAGTCTGTCTGTCTGTCTGTCTGTCTGTCTATCTATCTATCTATCTATCTATCTATCTATCTTTCTATCTTTCTATCTATCTATCTGTCTATCTTTAAAACTGAAAGACATCCATTAAACATACACAATGACAGCATATTTAGTGTGTAATTGATGCTAAAACACAATTCTCACTCTCCTAATATAGCTGATTTTTGACAATGAACTGCATTTTTCATGTGAAGCATTTGATGTCATAAAGATGTAAACCTCACAAAGCAATTCTGTCACTGGTCAGTTTGCTTGACAGACATCTGACTTTAAGGTACTAGCCAATGGAAACATGGTGACATGTAAATATGAAAGCACATTAGGACAAAATATGCAATAAGATAGAGGCAAAGGGAGATGGCTGCTGGGAATGTATTTCATTTATCCCAGAAAATCTTTAAATCTAAGTATTAATACTACGTTGATGTACTTTTGAAATTGGAGAGCTACTTTTTACTAAAAGTACATCTCCCTTATATAATTAAGTATAATGCAGACCTGCTCAAAAACTTAGTATAATTAAAGAAGTCTTATGCCATAAATGATGATGATGAGAGCTGCTTATGTGAATGTCTATAGTGGTTTTCTCTACCAGTGTCACTGTATTAGACAACTGTTATCAAACTTAGCAATAATGATGCATTAATCTGCCAATCAAGTGTGAAAGCTGGCTATGTGTATAGGCATAGTAAACACATATCATCATCATCCTCATTATCATTTATTTATATAGTGTCACTAATAGCGCAGCGCTGTACAGAGAACCCATTCACATCAGTCCCTACCCTATTGGAGCTTACAGTCTAAATTCCCTAATATAGACACACACTCACACACAGACAGAGAGGGAGAGACTAGGGTCAATTTTGATAGCAGCCAATTAACCTAACAGTATGTTTTTTGGAGTGTGGGAGGAAACCACAGCACCCGGAGGAAACCCACGCAAACACAGGGAGAACATACAAACTTCACACAGATAAGGCCATTGTTGATATAAGTACTGGCTCTGCTTACCATTGTCCAGTCTAGTACATAACTGTATTAATGCTGTGAAATATTATTACTTTGAATGCCTTAAATATGCAAGAGCGCATTTGGGTAAGTTTATGCTAATAAAAGATATATGCACTTTTCTTGCCTACCCATACTATTTAATAACCACCAAAAATTAAGCAATATGTAAGCACTGCTTCCAGTTGAAATCAGTCTGTCTGTCTGTCTATCTATCTATCTATCTTTCTATCTATCTATCTTTCTATCTTTCTATCTATCTATCCGTCTGTCTATCTTTAAAACTGAAAGACATCCATTAAACATACACAATGACAGCATATTTAGTGTGTAATTGATGCTAAAACACAATTCTCACTCTCCTAATATAGCTGATTTTTGACAATGAACTGCATTTTTCATGTGAAGCATTTGATGTCATAAAGATGTAAACCTCACAAAGCAATTCTGTCACTGGTCAGTTTGCTTGACAGACATCTGACTTTAAGGTACTAGCCAATGGAAACATGGTGACATGTAAATATGAAAGCACATTAGGACAAAATATGCAATAAGATAGAGGCAAAGGGAGATGGCTGCTGGGAATGTATTTCATTTATCCCAGAAAATCTTTAAATCTAAGTATTAATACTACGTTGATGTACTTTTGAAATTGGAGAGCTACTTTTTACTAAAAGTACATCTCCCTTATATAATTAAGTATAATGCAGACCTGCTCAAAAACTTAGTATAATTAAAGAAGTCTTATGCCATAAATGATGATGATGAGAGCTGCTTATGTGAATGTCTATAGTGGTTTTCTCTACCAGTGTCACTGTATTAGACAACTGTTATCAAACTTAGCAATAATGATGCATTAATCTGCCAATCAAGTGTGAAAGCTGGCTATGTGTATAGGCATAGTAAACACATATCATCATCATCCTCATTATCATTTATTTATATAGTGTCACTAATAGCGCAGCGCTGTACAGAGAACCCATTCACATCAGTCCCTACCCTATTGGAGCTTACAGTCTAAATTCCCTAATATAGACACACACTCACACACAGACAGAGAGGGAGAGACTAGGGTCAATTTTGATAGCAGCCAATTAACCTAACAGTATGTTTTTTGGAGTGTGGGAGGAAACCACAGCACCCGGAGGAAACCCACGCAAACACAGGAAGAACATACAAACTTCACACAGATAAGGCCATTGTTGATATAAGTACTGGCTCTGCTTACCATTGTCCAGTCTAGTACATAACTGTATTAATGCTGTGAAATATTATTACTTTGAATGCCTTAAATATGCAAGAGCGCATTTGGGTAAGTTTATGCTAATAAAAGATATATGCACTTTTCTTGCCTACCCATACTATTTAATAACCACCAAAAATTAAGCAATATGTAAGCACTGCTTCCAGTTGAAATCAGTCTGTCTGTCTGTCTGTCTGTCTGTCTATCTATCTATCTATCTATCTATCTATCTATCTTTCTATCTTTCTATCTATCTATCTGTCTATCTTTAAAACTGAAAGACATCCATTAAACATACACAATGACAGCATATTTAGTGTGTAATTGATGCTAAAACACAATTCTCACTCTCCTAATATAGCTGATTTTTGACAATGAACTGCATTTTTCATGTGAAGCATTTGATGTCATAAAGATGTAAACCTCACAAAGCAATTCTGTCACTGGTCAGTTTGCTTGACAGACATCTGACTTTAAGGTACTAGCCAATGGAAACATGGTGACATGTAAATATGAAAGCACATTAGGACAAAATATGCAATAAGATAGAGGCAAAGGGAGATGGCTGCTGGGAATGTATTTCATTTATCCCAGAAAATCTTTAAATCTAAGTATTAATACTACGTTGATGTACTTTTGAAATTGGAGAGCTACTTTTTACTAAAAGTACATCTCCCTTATATAATTAAGTATAATGCAGACCTGCTCAAAAACTTAGTATAATTAAAGAAGTCTTATGCCATAAATGATGATGATGAGAGCTGCTTATGTGAATGTCTATAGTGGTTTTCTCTACCAGTGTCACTGTATTAGACAACTGTTATCAAACTTAGCAATAATGATGCATTAATCTGCCAATCAAGTGTGAAAGCTGGCTATGTGTATAGGCATAGTAAACACATATCATCATCATCCTCATTATCATTTATTTATATAGTGTCACTAATAGCGCAGCGCTGTACAGAGAACCCATTCACATCAGTCCCTACCCTATTGGAGCTTACAGTCTAAATTCCCTAATATAGACACACACTCACACACAGACAGAGAGGGAGAGACTAGGGTCAATTTTGATAGCAGCCAATTAACCTAACAGTATGTTTTTTGGAGTGTGGGAGGAAACCACAGCACCCGGAGGAAACCCACGCAAACACAGGGAGAACATACAAACTTCACACAGATAAGGCCATTGTTGATATAAGTACTGGCTCTGCTTACCATTGTCCAGTCTAGTACATAACTGTATTAATGCTGTGAAATATTATTACTTTGAATGCCTTAAATATGCAAGAGCGCATTTGGGTAAGTTTATGCTAATAAAAGATATATGCACTTTTCTTGCCTACCCATACTATTTAATAACCACCAAAAATTAAGCAATATGTAAGCACTGCTTCCAGTTGAAATCAGTCTGTCTGTCTGTCTGTCTGTCTGTCTATCTATCTATCTATCTATCTATCTATCTATCTATCTTTCTATCTTTCTATCTATCTATCTGTCTATCTTTAAAACTGAAAGACATCCATTAAACATACACAATGACAGCATATTTAGTGTGTAATTGATGCTAAAACACAATTCTCACTCTCCTAATATAGCTGATTTTTGACAATGAACTGCATTTTTCATGTGAAGCATTTGATGTCATAAAGATGTAAACCTCACAAAGCAATTCTGTCACTGGTCAGTTTGCTTGACAGACATCTGACTTTAAGGTACTAGCCAATGGAAACATGGTGACATGTAAATATGAAAGCACATTAGGACAAAATATGCAATAAGATAGAGGCAAAGGGAGATGGCTGCTGGGAATGTATTTCATTTATCCCAGAAAATCTTTAAATCTAAGTATTAATACTACGTTGATGTACTTTTGAAATTGGAGAGCTACTTTTTACTAAAAGTACATCTCCCTTATATAATTAAGTATAATGCAGACCTGCTCAAAAACTTAGTATAATTAAAGAAGTCTTATGCCATAAATGATGATGATGAGAGCTGCTTATGTGAATGTCTATAGTGGTTTTCTCTACCAGTGTCACTGTATTAGACAACTGTTATCAAACTTAGCAATAATGATGCATTAATCTGCCAATCAAGTGTGAAAGCTGGCTATGTGTATAGGCATAGTAAACACATATCATCATCATCCTCATTATCATTTATTTATATAGTGTCACTAATAGCGCAGCGCTGTACAGAGAACCCATTCACATCAGTCCCTACCCTATTGGAGCTTACAGTCTAAATTCCCTAATATAGACACACACTCACACACAGACAGAGAGGGAGAGACTAGGGTCAATTTTGATAGCAGCCAATTAACCTAACAGTATGTTTTTTGGAGTGTGGGAGGAAACCACAGCACCCGGAGGAAACCCACGCAAACACAGGGAGAACATACAAACTTCACACAGATAAGGCCATTGTTGATATAAGTACTGGCTCTGCTTACCATTGTCCAGTCTAGTACATAACTGTATTAATGCTGTGAAATATTATTACTTTGAATGCCTTAAATATGCAAGAGCGCATTTGGGTAAGTTTATGCTAATAAAAGATATATGCACTTTTCTTGCCTACCCATACTATTTAATAACCACCAAAAATTAAGCAATATGTAAGCACTGCTTCCAGTTGAAATCAGTCTGTCTGTCTGTCTGTCTGTCTGTCTATCTATCTATCTATCTATCTTTCTATCTATCTATCTTTCTATCTTTCTATCTATCTATCCGTCTGTCTATCTTTAAAACTGAAAGACATCCATTAAACATACACAATGACAGCATATTTAGTGTGTAATTGATGCTAAAACACAATTCTCACTCTCCTAATATAGCTGATTTTTGACAATGAACTGCATTTTTCATGTGAAGCATTTGATGTCATAAAGATGTAAACCTCACAAAGCAATTCTGTCACTGGTCAGTTTGCTTGACAGACATCTGACTTTAAGGTACTAGCCAATGGAAACATGGTGACATGTAAATATGAAAGCACATTAGGACAACATATGCAATAAGATAGAGGCAAAGGGAGATGGCTGCTGGGAATGTATTTCATTTATCCCAGAAAATCTTTAAATCTAAGTATTAATACTACGTTGATGTACTTTTGAAATTGGAGAGCTACTTTTTACTAAAAGTACATCTCCCTTATATAATTAAGTATAATGCAGACCTGCTCAAAAACTTAGTATAATTAAAGAAGTCTTATGCCATAAATGATGATGATGAGAGCTGCTTATGTGAATGTCTATAGTGGTTTTCTCTACCAGTGTCACTGTATTAGACAACTGTTATCAAACTTAGCAATAATGATGCATTAATCTGCCAATCAAGTGTGAAAGCTGGCTATGTGTATAGGCATAGTAAACACATATCATCATCATCCTCATTATCATTTATTTATATAGTGTCACTAATAGCGCAGCGCTGTACAGAGAACCCATTCACATCAGTCCCTACCCTATTGG
>NW_027447221.1:472529-475029 GCF_038048845.1 Mixophyes fleayi | reverse complement strand
CACAGGGAGAACATACAAACTTCACACAGATAAGGCCATTGTTGATATAAGTACTGGCTCTGCTTACCATTGTCCAGTCTAGTACATAACTGTATTAATGCTGTGAAATATTATTACTTTGAATGCCTTAAATATGCAAGAGCGCATTTGGGTAAGTTTATGCTAATAAAAGATATATGCACTTTTCTTGCCTACCCATACTATTTAATAACCACCAAAAATTAAGCAATATGTAAGCACTGCTTCCAGTTGAAATCAGTCTGTCTGTCTGTCTATCTATCTATCTATCTATCTTTCTATCTATCTATCTTTCTATCTTTCTATCTATCTATCCGTCTGTCTATCTTTAAAACTGAAAGACATCCATTAAACATACACAATGACAGCATATTTAGTGTGTAATTGATGCTAAAACACAATTCTCACTCTCCTAATATAGCTGATTTTTGACAATGAACTGCATTTTTCATGTGAAGCATTTGATGTCATAAAGATGTAAACCTCACAAAGCAATTCTGTCACTGGTCAGTTTGCTTGACAGACATCTGACTTTAAGGTACTAGCCAATGGAAACATGGTGACATGTAAATATGAAAGCACATTAGGACAAAATATGCAATAAGATAGAGGCAAAGGGAGATGGCTGCTGGGAATGTATTTCATTTATCCCAGAAAATCTTTAAATCTAAGTATTAATACTACGTTGATGTACTTTTGAAATTGGAGAGCTACTTTTTACTAAAAGTACATCTCCCTTATATAATTAAGTATAATGCAGACCTGCTCAAAAACTTAGTATAATTAAAGAAGTCTTATGCCATAAATGATGATGATGAGAGCTGCTTATGTGAATGTCTATAGTGGTTTTCTCTACCAGTGTCACTGTATTAGACAACTGTTATCAAACTTAGCAATAATGATGCATTAATCTGCCAATCAAGTGTGAAAGCTGGCTATGTGTATAGGCATAGTAAACACATATCATCATCATCCTCATTATCATTTATTTATATAGTGTCACTAATAGCGCAGCGCTGTACAGAGAACCCATTCACATCAGTCCCTACCCTATTGGAGCTTACAGTCTAAATTCCCTAATATAGACACACACTCACACACAGACAGAGAGGGAGAGACTAGGGTCAATTTTGATAGCAGCCAATTAACCTAACAGTATGTTTTTTGGAGTGTGGGAGGAAACCACAGCACCCGGAGGAAACCCACGCAAACACAGGGAGAACATACAAACTTCACACAGATAAGGCCATTGTTGATATAAGTACTGGCTCTGCTTACCATTGTCCAGTCTAGTACATAACTGTATTAATGCTGTGAAATATTATTACTTTGAATGCCTTAAATATGCAAGAGCGCATTTGGGTAAGTTTATGCTAATAAAAGATATATGCACTTTTCTTGCCTACCCATACTATTTAATAACCCCAAAAAATTAAGCAATATGTAAGCACGGCTTCCAGTTGAAATCAGTCTGTCTGTCTGTCTATCTATCTATCTATCTATCTTTCTATCTATCTATCTTTCTATCTTTCTATCTATCTATCGGTCTGTCTATCTTTAAAACTGAAAGACATCCATTAAACATACACAATGACAGCATATTTAGTGTGTAATTGATGCTAAAACACAATTCTCACTCTCCTAATATAGCTGATTTTTGACAATGAACTGCATTTTTCATGTGAAGCATTTGATGTCATAAAGATGTAAACCTCACAAAGCAATTCTGTCACTGGTCAGTTTGCTTGACAGACATCTGACTTTAAGGTACTAGCCAATGGAAACATGGTGACATGTAAATATGAAAGCACATTAGGACAAAATATGCAATAAGATAGAGGCAAAGGGAGATGGCTGCTGGGAATGTATTTCATTTATCCCAGAAAATCTTTAAATCTAAGTATTAATACTACGTTGATGTACTTTTGAAATTGGAGAGCTACTTTTTACTAAAAGTACATCTCCCTTATATAATTAAGTATAATGCAGACCTGCTCAAAAACTTAGTATAATTAAAGAAGTCTTATGCCATAAATGATGATGATGAGAGCTGCTTATGTGAATGTCTATAGTGGTTTTCTCTACCAGTGTCACTGTATTAGACAACTGTTATCAAACTTAGCAATAATGATGCATTAATCTGCCAATCAAGTGTGAAAGCTGGCTATGTGTATAGGCATAGTAAACACATATCATCATCATCCTCATTATCATTTATTTATATAGTGTCACTAATAGCGCAGCGCTGTACAGAGAACCCATTCACATCAGTCCCTACCCTATTGGAGCTTACAGTCTAAATTCCCTAATATAGACACACACTCACACACAGACAGAGAGGGAGAGACTAGGGTCAATTTTGATAGCAGCCAATTAACCTAACAGTATGTTTTTTGGAGTGTGGGAGGAAACCACAGCACCCGGAGGAAACCCACGCAAACACAGGGAGAACATACAAACTTCACACAGATAAGGCCATTGT